>NW_026716961.1:0-12278 GCF_029784015.1 Lycium ferocissimum | reverse complement strand
CTCCCCCTTTGATGTTTTGGGTTTTGGGTTATACCGAAGGGCCCCTTTTTGGGACCCTTCCCCAAGTTTTGTAAAAGGTTGAACTGGGTTTTTGGGTGGGGGGCCTTTTTTGGGGGATGGTTTGGTGATTTGGATATTTGGGGAGGTGGGGGAATAAGGGGAATTTTTAAAAAGGGGGGGGGTGGTTGGGATAAAAGTTTGGGGGTGGAAAAATGTAAAATGCCCCCGGGGAAGAGGGCAGAAAAAGGTTTTTGGAATTGAATTTTTGAAGGGGGGTTTTTCCCAAGAAGGGGAAGACCTCTAAGGGGGGTTTTTGGAAGGAAAGGGCAAAAAAGGGGGGTTCAAAAAAAAAAGAAAAGGGCAATGGGGAAGGGGGGCCAAAAAAAAAACTTTAAAACAGCCCCCTTTTTCCCCGAAAATTTCTTTAATTGGGAAAAAAAATGAAATTTGGGCGGGGGCCCCTCCACCTTTTGGAAAACCCCTTTCCATTTTGTCCGGGAAAAGACCCGGGAGGCCCTCGGCGTAGCTAAGGGGGGGCCGGCCTTTGGCCAAAATTCCCCTTAACCGGGCACAGGGGGGGAAACCCCCCAAAAAAACCTGTTATCCCCAGGGGGGCTGGGTAATCCCCGGGGGTCCCAAACCTTTTGACCCCCCAAAAACACCGCCCAGGCAAGGTAACCCCCTTTTTCCCTTTCATTTTATTTTCCCGGACCCACCAAAATCTTTTAAAATTTTATTTCAGAAAAGGTTTGACCCGGGTTTAAAGGAATTTTAAATTTAAAACCGTTTTAAATCATTGCAAAGTTTAAAAACCCTCCGGTAAAATCCCCCGTTTTCCCAACCCCTTTTTAGGAAATGGTATTTTTGATGAATTGGGCGGGGGTTTTATTCATGTTTCCCCCCCTTTTGTAAACCAAATTTAAATTTTTTTTAAAAAGGACCGCTTAATGGAATTTCGGAATCCTGGGGTATTTATTTTTATTTTAAAAAAATTTTTTGGGGTTATATTTTTTTTGGGGATTACTCCCGACAAACTTTTCGGGCCCCAAAATTTTTTTTAAAACTTTGGGGTTTCCCCCCAACCTTTTAAAAATTTTTTCGGTTTATTTCCTTCCAAACCTATTCTTTCCCCCTTTTGGATGGTTAAAAAAGGTTTAAGGCCAAACTCAAAGCTTTTAGAAAGGGGTTTTTTCCGCCCCATTTTCCCCCAAAAAAACCTTTTGTCCAAAAAGAGGTTTTTTCCGAGGTTTGATACCCCCCTAAATCCCAAAAAAAACCCCCTTTTCCCACAAATAATACTTATTTGACCCCGGGTAAATTTCCCGTTTTCCCCGTATTAAACCCCTTAAAGGTTGGGGCAAATACCTGGCCTTTCCAAATTTGGTATTTCAATTTTTTCTTTTCCCTTTGCCGGGCCCCCGGGGAATCCCTTTTTTTCCCCGGGGAACTCGATTTTTTGTAGTCCCCAAAGTACCTTTTATTTAAAAGGGAGGACAAAACCCTTGTTTTTGATTCCGGGGAAATTTTTTAAAAAAATTTTAAGGGAAATTTTGGGTTAGTTTTCAGGTTTGTTTTTTGGGGGGTGTTCGTTCTCGAAATGGGGCCATTTTGCCCCCTTTTTAAAAATTCCCCGGCCTAAGGATTATGATTTCGGGGGGGTTTTTCCCTTTTTAAAATTGAAAGCATAAAAAAAGAAAAGGGGTGGGGGCGGGTTTCGGGAATTAAAACGAGTTGTTTTGGGTTTCCCCCGGGGGAAAAAGGGGGGTTTTTTTTTGGGGATCCCGGAGGGGGCAAAGGTTTAAATGGGGGGGGTTTGAGTTTGTTGTTTTAAGGTTCAAAAAATTGCCCCTTGCCTGGGGGTTTTTTTTTGCCTAAATAGGCCCAAAATTTGAAAGGGGGTGAGTTGTTTTTTAAAAAAAAAACCCGGTTTTTAGGGGAGGGTTTTTCCAAAAAAGGCCGTTGCTCGGGAAGGGGGAATTTTCTACCGGGGAAGCAATTTGTAGCGAGAATCCCTGAAAGTTTAGCCCCCAGCGGGGGAATTTTGCCGGGGTTGGTTTGGCCAAGGAGTTCCCCTTTGGCTCCGGGGTTTTGGATTCAAAATAGGGTTTTTTTACCCCGGGGGGGCCCCCTTTTTTGGGAAAGAAAGGGGTTTCCCCAAAAGACGAGGGAAGAAAGAGAGGGTTTTGGGGGGAGGGTTTTCCCGTGAGGGGGGGGGGGGCCGGGGTTTCAAAGGGGATTCCATTCCCCTTCCCCAAGATGTTCATGTCTTGGAGTTTCGGGAACGATAGAAGACGGAAATGGGAAATGATCAATATGGACTTTGTATCGAGTTTACCTCGTTCAACCGAGAAGACATGACTCTATTTGGGTGATCGTTGACGGAGGCTTACTAAGTCGGCGCACTTTTTGCCGATCAAGACCACAGTTCGACGAAGATTATGCCAAGCTGTATGTTAATGAAATTGTCAGATTGCATGGGATTCCAGTATCCATTATTTCAGATCGTGGTGCTCAGTTCACAGCGAACTTCTGGAAATCCTTTCAGAAAGGATTGGGTACCAAGGTGAACCTCAGTACGGCTTTTCATCCGCAGACAGATGGCCAGGCAGAGCGCACTATTCAGACCCTTGAGGACATGTTGAGAGCATGTGTCCTATATTTTAAGGGTAATTGGGATGATCACTTGCCTCTCATCGAGTTTTCGTATAATAACAGTTATCATGCTAGCATTGGGATGGCACCGTTTGAAGCTGCTGTACTGGGCGAAGGTGTAGATCACCAATTGGTTGGTTCGAAGTTGGGAACGAGTTATTAGGACCAGATTTGGTTTATCAGGCTATGGAGAAAGTCAAGTTAATACAGGAGCGTTTGAAAACAGCTCAGAGTTGCCAGAAGTCTTACACAGATGTGAGGCGAAGGGATTTAGAATTTTCAGTCGATGATTGGGTGTTCCTAAAAGTCTCACCTATGAAAGGTGTTATGAGATTTGGCAAGAAAGGGAAGTTCGGTCCCGGATATATTGGACCTTACGACTCGCGAAAGGTCGGTCTAGTAGCCTATGAACTTGAGTTGCCACAAGATTTGGCTGTTGTACATCCCGTGTTTCATGTGTCCATGTTGAAAAAGTATGTAGGGGACCCATCGTTGGTTGTTCCTGTTGATACTATAACAGTTAAGGATGGTTTGACCTATGAGGAGGTCCCCGTAGCAATTCTTGACCGTCAGGTTCGCAAGTTGAGAACTAAGGAAGTAGCCTCAGTGAAAGTCCGTGGAGAGTCGAAAGTCGAGGAAGCTACGGGAAGCTCGATGGAGGATACGAAGTCCAAGTACCCATTTTTGCTCCGCAGTGCTGCAGAACTCTCAAGGTAATCCCTTCATAGCCCATGCTGCGTTATGCCTCATGTTCCACGCTTATGTCATGTATTCCAAGGCTCATGTTCATGTCTCAAAGATTCACGTTTCCACGTAACCATGTCAGCGTTAGTTCGGGCCCATGTTTCATGTCAGCGTTTCCTTCACGTTCATGTAGTCAAGCCATGTCCAGCCATATTCTTAACCATGACCCATCATTCGAGGACGAATGATCCCAAGGGGGAGATATTGTAACACCCCGTATCTTAGAACTAAGGTCAGACTCATACCATTAGAGTTTTAGCGAAAAAATTGAAGGTTTGAACGTTTTGCGAAAACGGTTGATAGACCTACTTCGGGCTGATAACTCTTTTTGATTAGTTGGGAATTTGGGAAAGTACCCTCAATGAAAGTTGTAGCACATAAAAATAGCTTTCTAACGATATAAGGACCAGGCCAATCGAGAGATCGGATCAAGGAGAGATATGATCGTCTCAATATGGCTAATAGTAAGGCGTTTAAAAGTCTATAGAAGATCGGCTAAGTTTTTGATACGTCCAACTCTTCCAATTTCGTGAAAAATACGTTGGGAACTTGAGGAAACTTAAAACATGAAAGTTGTAGCCCTTTGAAATAGCTTTCCAACGGTATATTATAGAGCCCAAACGGAGCTATGTACAAAAAGTTATGTCCATTTTACGACGACCGCACAAACCGACACCCACCGCTTCTCGGGGCGCGTGAGGGCGCGTGAGAGCGTGTGCGGCGGTTTCGCTCGCGGGCCGATCGTGCAACTCTGGTAGTTACCTGCATCGTTTAGATGCGATTCACCCGCATCGCGCACCCATCGCGAAACAAGGTCGATTTCGGGTCAAAGTTGATTTCGCGTTTTAAGTTATATTTAAGCAGTTTTATTTCCCTAGCATCCCTAGTCACGAAAAATCACCCTAAATCCATAGAGAACAAGACCCAAACCTCAAGAACGCCAAGGTAAGCCTACTCTAATCATTCCAAGTTAATTAATACATATCCTTGTAATCTAAACGAAATCATCATTCCTAAAACTAGGGTTTTACGAGAAAACCCATCTCAAGGTTCAAGAATTCAAGATTTTTGGAAATCCTCTTCAAAGCTCAAGTCTTTAATTCAAGTTTTGGAGCGATTAAGGTATGTAGAACTTCCATCCACATGTGGGAATCTCGTTCTTCCCCATGCTCCGTTTCTTGATATCCATGAAGTTCAAACCTAGGGCATTAAACCCAACATATTGGTAGCCCATAGTTATGTATTTATGTACATGAATTTTATATATTCATTATTGTATTCTAATCTTCCATTACGGTTATTAGGAACCCTAGCTAATCCATGAATCATGAATTCTTCCTCATGTATTCTCATTATGTTTATATGAAATTTTATGATTTTATGTAGCAAAGTTACAAGCATGTTTTCAAGTCAATTATATATATAATTATGAACTATTGTTATTACTCATGAATCAAGAACATGTTTGCAAGACTACGACAAATTATTTTATGTGAAACCATATTCTGTAGATATTTCATGAAATCATGTTACAAGTTATTTCACGAAAATCACGGGCTTCTTAGCCAACTATATCATGTTCATGTTTTGGGATTGTAGTTAACCGGTATGCTCGTATAGCCCGAAACTACGTCGCCACCGTGGGATAAGGGTTGTCGGTAAGAGGCAACACCTTCATTATGCGGTTGGATCCTTACATCTTATTATTACTTAAATCTCATATCCCCCGGCAAGGTGTGAGTGTTCCTCACGGTAGGACTTAAGTACCGGATCATGTTGTCGTTACGCTATAGCATTCCCCACGTTACAAGCGAGTTTTATATACATGTATTTCCATTGATTCTTGTTTTTACGACTTTACTCACGTTTCATATCATGTTCAAGTTACAGTCGATTTTTAGTTCATGTCCTACCATGCCGTGCCATGTTCTTCGATTTCAAAGAGGTTTTATATACTAGTACTATTCCCATGTACTAACGTCCTTTTTGCCGGGGCACACTTCACGGTGCGGATACCGATTTTCGGGAGCACACACTGCGCGATGGGATCACCTCGGTTATCGCCTTATTGGTGAGCCCCGCTCCTCTCGTGGTTCACCACGGGAGTCCGTATTAGTATGCAAACTTATAGTAGTCCGGGGCATGTCCTCGGTAGTTAGTATTCGGACATGTTTTAGAGGTTTCATAGGCAGATATTAGTTCACGGAGTCGGTTATGCTTTCATGTTTTGCGGACTATTACGTTTTCATGAACTTCCATACTATGAGATAATTTTAAGACTTTATTCGCAAATTATATTTTCATAATTCATTTAAATTGCAACATATAGATATATCGTTTTGATGCTCATGTTGACAAGCAAGCCATGAGGTTCGCTTGGACATGTAAGCAAGGCCCGAGTGCCGTGTTACGCCCGAGCCATGGTTGGGGGCGTGACGAGTGGCTGTAACGGGGTGATTGGTTGACTCCTCGCAGAGGGGTATAGATGGATGATGGATTTGGTGGTGGAAATTTGTTGTTGGTGGGTGCATTATTTTGTGGAGGAAAGTGTTCGTGACCGGAGATTCAAGCGATGGGAAACGAGGTGGATTCGGTGCAACGGTTACCGGGGGCTCGGGAGGTGGGCTTTAGAGTGTAGCAACGAATAAATTGAATCAGGTCCACTAACCACGAGAAGTTCGCTACGTAGGTCCTCAATTTCTTGAGTCAAGCGGGCAATATGTTCGTCATGTTGCATAGCATTTCTATGTTGAAGTCTCGGGAGGTTCGTTAGAGATCACAATGTTTTTCTAAGCCGGTTGGAACGGATGCGGGTTTGGATCGGTCCATGATAATTTCCTTTCCTTGCATGGCCCCGGAGTACGTCGAGGTAACTACGACGTTTTTGATCTTGTGCGGTAAGGATGGTCGTCATTTCCTCGAGTATCAACACGAATCAACTCTCTTTGGGAATAAACATAAAAAGAAAATATAAAGTGCAAATGATGTTAGTCTCATTAACTATCTAGGTAGAGTCATGATCACGTAGAGTCAAGTAAGTCATGTAGCAAATAATTCATCAAATAAAATCAAACAAGTTGTCAAACAAGTATAACAGACAATGACGCGTCCTAATATGCATGTGACCTCTTTGTGCAAGAGGCAGGCCTAACGTTTATTTGAAGGGTAAAGTGCGCCTTAATACGTCATTCCATTGCTTTGATTAATTAAACAAATTCCTATTTCCCAAAATAAAGTACAAAATGTAATATTTATTACATATTAAATGAATACAACATAAAGTATTTCCTAATACAATTTCCTACGTCTAAATGTACAGCTCCATTTGTGATGTCACTGGTCTTCGGCATTTGTTGTACTCCAATGCAAATCTATACCTGTCATAGAAATGTTATTCAATCCCTCCCTCCTAAAGTTTAATTAATTAAAGCAAATAGTCAATATTTAGGCACAATTACCCTTCAAACATGCACATAAAGTATGATTTGTGTCACTTGGGGTCGTGAACCCACTCGGACGTTTGGGTAAAGTCATCTAATGGATTTAATACACCAAGGGTATTAAACCTCCTAGGTCGTGAAATGTATCTCCCTAATAATTAATTGTTGGTTTAGCTCTATCCTAGGTTGACTAAGAGTTGGTTTACTAGACGCAAGGTTCCCGAGCGACTACTCGAGTGAGAAGGCTACGCGGTCCGTATTCGGACACCCCGCGCATATGCCAACTCCCCCAAAATTTGAGTTTTGAAAGAAATTTGCGGGTGCGCAAAACACACCTCGCGTGTACGTGTGATAGTGTGAGTTTCCGAAGTGGAGAAAAGTGATACGGGATGACAATTCATATCAAAAGCGAAGAATAAATACATCAAACAAACAATTAATAGCATGTAAAAAATGTCAATAGCAAATAGAGTAATTAAAACAAGCACACAAGCCTATTTAAACCGAGTCTCCAGGTTAGAACCTAAGTAGTCACACAGTAGTCGCTAAGTTGTTATACCCTATTTTAACCTAAGTCAAAATAGTTTACAATATCCGGGTAATTCTGGGGTTAATTAAAGTTAAGAGTCGCCACCTAATTATTTATGGTGAATTAGGGCACCTAAGGTTAATTAAAGTTATTATCTAAAGTTGATTTTATTAAAGTCTACGAAACCAAAAGATTCTAGGTACGGGTTCAATAATCTAGAGGGAAGGTATTAGGCATCCTCTAAATTCCATTAATAATGGATTAACCGACCGACTAACAATTAATTAGGCTAAGTGTAAAAATAATATTTTAAATGTTTGGGAAAATGACTCGAAAATGTTGCTAAAGTTATAGATATATAAGAATAGTATTTAAATAGGTCTTGTAGGGATTGAGTAAGGGATTTTGAAACGATTAGTGTGAACTTTTTTTAAAAAAAAAAAAAAAAAAAAAAAACCTCTTTAAGTTTCTAAGAACAAACTTGAGCTCAAAGTTAGACTCACACCATAAATCATTCTAGAGTTGAGCTTGTTTTGGTTGGCAAATCATTTTACTATTTTTTAACCATCGTTTCGATCGTTAACCGATGACAAAAAATCTATGTAATTAGCCAACTTTGGTGGAATTCTGGTTAGACTAAACTCCATTTCCTAAATCCTAAAAAAACATGCTCTCTAAAAATAAATTACTTTTTCCATAAAGCTAAGGAATGAATCTAAATAGTCACGTAAAACAAAGCTAGTAGCGATTAATTATCAAACTAAAATATCGGTACACACGCACAAACAAACATCAAGCGGGTGTAAAGGAGATGATTAAGGCCGTATTGGCTCCCATAGAAGGACGAAGTTTCGTGATTCGCGTCATGGCTAGCCACCCTCTTTGTTTCTATTCGGATGAGTGTCGAAGAATGAGCTTTGAGTAGGAAGACGCATGCAAAGTCCGAATGCCATATAGTCTCAAGTGAGACTATTCGGATAATAAGTAAACATGAAAACCCCATTTCGCTCCGAAGTGTACATGTAAAGAAAGATAAAAAGGAAAATAAGGATTAGGAAAATAATTAAATTGTTAACCAACGAGAAAAAATCAGAAACTTAAGGCACATCGAACTAGAAAATTTTCATTTATCACGTGTATACTTTTAACATAACGGTAGCTGCGAAATGTGAGTTAAAAAGCAAATCTTAAAGCATTTGAACATTCAACACATACTACGAAAAGAGCCATAATGTTAGGATTTGACAAAGCATATATATACGAATATACAAAAAAGAAATGCACACAATTAGTGGAGAAGCTCACCATCACAATATATCAACGTATGCAAACAAATAGAACGACAAAAAGGAGTGAATCGGATTCATTTATAATCTCGGGTAAAACATCTTTTTAGCACATATATGTATAACAGGAAATCCGGAAATTACTACGAGTCTTCCTATCAAGACATATTTCATCAAGTACCAAAATATGTTTAGTTTAAGGAAATAAAAAAAATGAAATTAAGTACTACTCCATTAAAAGAGATACGGCGTAGTAATAAAGGTTGATAAATAAAAACCATCGGGAATTTAAATGTCTTAACATTAAATTAGAACTACCTTTATAAAGTCAACATAGAGATATATTCTTTCTCTAATTACTAGATGTCACTAGTCTTGAATAATAACAAAAGTAATGGGAGAGTTAAAACACATAGGATTATTTTAGGTTAACTTGACATGTTTTTTTTAGACCCGGTAGCCATGAGGTAAGATCATACGTATAAGATGAAAAGCATATATTGAACTAAATTTAATAATATCATGTTATACACAAACTAATGGTTAAGCTATGATCTTTAACCTACACGAAGAAAAGAAGAAAGCATCATGAGGGTCTACGGACAAAATTTCAACATGCTTACATTCACCTCAAGTATCCCAATAGATTCCACCATTAAAGTAACACCATCGAGATTTCAAGAACGCCTAAAACTCATAATTTTTACATGTCTTTATACAAAAAAGGAAAAAGTAAAAATAAGAAGGAAAAAGAAAAGGTGAAGGTTTTACCTTTCCACGAATGTGCAGCAATATGGAGCTCGAGGCTTCGCATCTACTTTTCGAGTATGGTTTGTCGAACAAGGAGAGAAAAAAATATAGCAAAGATAGTTGAGAAAATTACAAGCAAAATGAAACCGAAAGATAAAAGTCTTGAGAGATTCTTGATGGCACCTCCTCTCTTTTCTTTCGACTTAGAGGGCATTTTATACCGAAGAAAAAAAAATCCTGTGGTTGTGACTTTGAGCGGGATTTTAAGATGAAACAATAATTTGAATTCGAAATGTTCACTGATCGATCCAAAAAATGTGACAGAAAAGAGATTATCCAAATCGTCCTTTTTCCTCGAGTTGCGGCAATTTGGTCAACATAATGGCGAAAATTTTTGTTTTTGGGTGAGAGAATTCGAAATATGAGAGAGAGTAGACAAAATTTGCATTAAAATGGTGAAGCTTATTCTGCAATAGAGAAATGAAGGTCAAATATTTTCCAAATGGGGAGGAAAGAAGATGGGTGGCTGTTTGCTTAGACTTAGGATTAAAAAAAATATTAGGTTTTTACAGAGCAATGGGCTCATCTGGATATTAGTTGGGCAATTGGGGCTGAAATTGGGCCTACTAAGCTTGGCCGAAAAATTGGGCCATATAATGGCTGCATTGGCCGAAAATTGGGCCATTTGTATTGTTGGCCCTTTTCCAATTTCTCATGCTTCTTTATAAAAATTATAACTTGGAACGTATGTGTAATAATCACACAACCAGTAACTAATAGGAATAAGGATATAATTCAATGTTACTAATTTATTAGTAGGAAATATTATCTAGCTTAATTTTATGATTGACAAGTAATAAATAAGTAGTAATATGAGGGTAATATTAAAATATTAATTATAACAAAGTAACGGTACTTGCAAATAATAGCGACAATAGTAATGACATAGTAATGAATAAAAGTATTTAGATTATCAATAAAATTAGAAACCCAAGGAATTAAATCGGAATAAATGAGGGACAAAATTGGGTGTCAACAGAATTGCCCCTCTTCGACCGGAGACGATGCAAGAGTTTTCGGGCGAAGAAGTTGACGTAGTAGCCAATTTTGTCCCGACCAATCATATATGAACTTGGAAGAACTCGAGAAAATACGATTTAGGAGCATTGGTGAAAAATATTATGGTATGGAAAGAATTATGGCCGAACCACGGTTTTGAGTTGCCTACATGTCTCGGGTTTATGAGAATCAAGTTGCATGTGGTTCGAAAGAAGTGGATTAATACCGACGCTACGCTTTGCCCCAGTGTTGGATTATGGTGAGACCGGATATAGTAAAATTACAAGACGAGAAAAGAGTCGTCGTAGCAGTTTTAGCAATGGATATGAAAAGAAATTAACCTACGTATCACGTGCTTGTGGACGCAGCGAGGTTGAGTTCGAGAGTAGATCCGTGACCCTTGCTTGTGAGTTTGATATTCCTCAAAGAAATTTGTCCCGCTCACCGCGTAAGATAAAGTTTCACGTTATGCTATGTCTCTCAGAGATTATTTCGAAATTCATGTCAAAATTAGCAATAAAGTCTCAGTTAAAGTTGAAACTCAGAAATTATGGGAATATAAAATGATAAATGTAAGTGTGAAAGTGAGGTGTGGAGCCGTGCGCGCGTTTATAACAAGGCAATGTGGCCAAATGTTGTCTCTAATTGTCTCAGGGACTTGAATGAACGCGTGACGTTTATACCGAAGATGTAACAATATCTCTAGTTGTATTTGGCGGCTTCGTTGATAATAATAAAGTCTCCGGATTGCCTTCCGGACTCCGATGATAAATGATGTTCATGAATTTAAGGTAAAGTCGTTAACGTAGGTAAAGTGGATGATAAAGTAAAGTAATAAAGAGAGATAAAGTAGAAGGCACTGCTTGGCTTATGCAACGAGGTCAGATAGCCATATGATATCTCCGTTGTTGAGACTTGATGCTTCCGTAAAGTCCTGGGTAAAGTCATAAAGTGGATGACGCTTCCGGTTGTCTTCGATAGTTTAATGATTTGCATTCCGTAAAGTCCGGGGGTAAAGTCGTAAAGTGGATGATGTCTCCGGTTGTCTTCGGAGGCTTAACGTACGCAGTATTCCGTAAAGTCCGGTAAAGTCAGAAAAGTGGATGACGTCTCCCAAGTTGTCTTCGAGGCTTAATGATGCGCATTCCCGTAAAGTCCGGGTAAAGTCGTAAAGTGAACGATGCCTCCGTTGTCTTCGTGACTCGACGAAGATTTCCGTAAAGTCCGGGTAAAAGTTGGGGAAGTGGACGATGTTCCTCGGTTGTCTTCGTGACTCAGCGGAAGATTAAAGTCCGGGTAAAGTGGTAAAGTGATGATGTCTCCGGTTGTCTTCGGAGCCTCGATGATAATTCTGTAAAGCTTAGGGTAAAGTTGTTAAAGTTGGTAAAGTAAATGATAAAGTAGAGAATAAAGTCATATTGTGTGGCCGTAAGACGCATGTGTCCGGCTATGCAGGTTGTCTTCGGAGCCGAATGATGCCCCCGGTTGTCTTCGGAGACTTAATGTTGATTCCTGCAAAGTTCAGGGTAAAGTGGTTAAAGTTGGTAAAATAAACGATAAGAATGTAGATTCCTGTAAAGTTCAGGATAAAGTTATTAAAATTGGTAAATGATGAAGTAGAGAGGGGAAAATAATAGTGTAGCCGTTTGGCCATTGATGTTGATGATCCTTGATGTAATCCTGATTTAATTCGCCTTCAGTCTCGACAACCTACAAAGACAGGTATACTTGTCAATAAAGTCATACAGTTATTGTGATAAAATTAAGGATAAAGTTGGAATGAAGCCGTTTGGCTTTAAAGGCGAGCCTATAATGGCT
>NW_026716960.1:0-15815 GCF_029784015.1 Lycium ferocissimum | reverse complement strand
AATAATAATAATGCCCCGAAAGACTGGGGCTCACCAATCAACTGATACTGGAAATTCTAGCGAGCAGGTTTGTCGTCCTTTAAATCATTCTTGTACATTGAATTGCCCGGCATGAAAAGCAAAGAAAAGAGCCTGTAATACTGAAATTAAAACGAACGGCTGAGGTAATTGATAAATGATAACTGATAACTGATCAAAGAAGTAAAGATATGAATACACCCTGTTCTGAATAGCGAATCACTTGTTTAAGCAAGTAATAATATGTGGGTTCTCGGCCCAATATAAGTGCACCAATCAGTGGCTTTCACAAAGTAAGTGTGTCAGCTAATGGCCTCGACCAAGTATACGTGTACATAAGAATGTGCCCTCGGGCAATCACATATGTTCAAAATTCATTTATTATTATTAAGGAACTGAGATCACCGGAATAATGAACATAACTAAACTAAGACATGTATTCAAGGTGGATTATGAGAACTGAAGCTTTAACTAGTACATAAACATGCTAAGGTTCATAGACTGAGACCCATGGGTATCAAACACAAGACTATATTGATTACGTACTGAGCTCATAACATTCAGAATGAAAGTTATGAACAAATTATGAAACTAGAGAATAGAAGTTCTGCAACTATTCAAGGAACGATGCTTAACAATATGTCTGAGGCAATTTGTAACGTTGTAAAAGAACGCTGCGTAGGGAGAATCATTAATATTCTCAAATGTAGAGAGTTAGTCTCAAGTACCTTAATTCTGACCATTGGGCGTAATACAACATTCGTCAACCCTTCCAACCTTAATTTATAACAATACAATTCAAAGGGATTCAATATTAGAAATAATACTCATGCCTCGGCCTTCTAGGCATTTAGTCAAACACTTGGTGGGCATAAAACTCCACAACCTTCATTAATGATGTTTCTACACCCAACAACCCATTCTCTTGCCTTTAGATGATTCTACAATCTCATACTGCTATAATCAATATCATTCTTCATCACCCATAAGATAAAAACACCCTTAATCAATAATCAATAATGAACAATCAACAACCCAAACCTATAATTGTTCATGTTTTTCTATCAAACCCATCAACTCATAGCTCATGAACTTATAGTGTATAGTCATCAATACAAAATTATAATCAATTAACGGATGAAGGTATTACCTTTTTGACGTCGAATTCTCTTGAATTCAGATTCTAGGGTTCTTTCATCCAAAACGAAGTATCAATCAATTATATATGGATTTGAAGGGCTTATACATGTTAATAAAGTATTGTGGAATCAAAATCAACTTATAAGCATTATTAAAACTTACCTTGGATGATAGAGGGACCTTGGAGGAACTGGGGTTCTTGAGAGCTTCCCTCGTGTTTGGGTTGTAGGGAACGATGTAGGGCTTTTAAAATGACCTTATCTGGTGCATGGCCACACAACTAAAAGCCTAACAACACAGCAAGGGCAGTAACAATGCCTCTAGTGTGCGATCGCACAGCTGGCGCGCAGACCGTAAAATGTCTAGTAACATGCGTATAATGTTTTGCACAGAGATCCATTCGGGATCTAGTATATATGGATTGAAAGGTATTTCAAAGAGCTACAACTTTCATGTTTTAAATTCTCTCAAATTCCCAAAGGCTTGTCCCTTAAAAAGGCCGGAATGCAGACCTACCGTAAACTTAGTCAATTCTATCGAATCTTACGCACCTTACTATTCGTCTTAACTCCGAAGAAACTATTCCCACCCAAACTCATCCCAATAAGACTTCATATGGCTAAAATGTCACGTTAATACTCATTTAACACATTCACACCTATTTCAAATTTACGGAGTGTTACATTATCTCCCCAGGGGATCAGTCGTCCTCGAATGATAGTCCTAGTTATAACTATGGTTAACTCTAGATCATAAACGTGACACATGGAAAAATATAGACACTAGCCTGATATGAACACATAAATACTAAATTGAATAAATGCTAAACTGAATAGGTAATAAACCGAATAAATACATGATTACGGAACTGCTGAGATACTAAACTGAATAGGTTCTCAACTGAGTCACTACTGAACTGACTGAATGGCATGGGGAATATAATATAAGGTTTGAATGAAAAGGTTAGTTGCCTTCAACATGATCTGCTTGCAGTTCAAAGAGATGGGGACACCTGGACTTCATGTCCTCTTCAGCTTCCCACGTAGCTTCTTCACTTTCTGATTTTTCCATAGTACTTTTACTGCAGCGATCTCATTAGTTCTCAACTTGCGAACCTGAAGATTAAGGATAGCCACTGGAATCTCCTCGTAAAGCATGTTATCTTTAACAATGATCTCTATAGGAACAACCAGAGACGGGTCCCCCATGAACTAATTCAACATAGATACGTGAAATATTGGGTTTACAACCACCAATTCTGGTTGCAACTCTTACTCATAAGCTACTTAGCTGATTCTTCATAGGATCCTATACGGCCCGATGCATCTGGGACTGAGCTTTCCTTTCTTCCCATATCTCATAACACCTTTCATAGGTGAAGCTTTCAAGAACACCCAATCATCAACCTGAAATTCCAAATCTCTATGACGTATACATGAATAGGACTTTTGGTGACTCTGAACCATTTTCAAAAGCTCCTGAATTAACTTGACTTTCTCCATAGCTCGGTGGACCAGTTATGGTCCTAACAATTATGCTTCACTAACTTTAAACCAACTAATTGGCGATCTACACCCACAGCCATACAAAGCGTCAAACGGTGCCATCTTGATACTAGAGTGATAGCTATTATTATAGGAAAACTCAATGAAAGTTAAGTGATCACCCCAACTACCTTTAAAATCAAGGACACATGCCCTCAACATATCCTCAAGTGTCAGAATAGTGCACTCACTCTCGGCCATCCGTCTAAGGGTTAAAGTTGTCTTTGCCAGGTTACTCTTATGCCTAATCCTTTTTGAAAGGATTCTCAACAGTTTGTTGTACACTGAGCACCACGATCTGAATTGACGGACAACAGAGTCCCATGCAATCGAACAATCTCCTAAATGTACAACTTGGCATAATCTTCTACTCTGTGATCTTTACTGGCAAGAAGTGTTCTGACTTGGTAAGTCTGCCTAGAATCACCCAAATCGAATCATACTTATGAAATGAGTGAGGTAAACCTGTTATGAAATTCTTGCTTATCATATCCCATTTTCAAATAGGAATTTTTATGCTCTGAGCCAAACGACCAGGCCTCTGGTCCTCGGCTTTCACCTCCTAACAATTCGGACACTTGGTCACAAAATCTGCTATATTCTTTTTGTTACACCTTGGAAAATTCCCCGTTAGCGTACAGCGAATAGGCCATCGAAGGGTATAATGTATACGATGTTTTGATGAGCAAGAAATAGCATTTGAGGGTCCTAATTAAGATTTCCAAAGACATTCAAGATAAGGAGAGGAAGTTGTTAAGGGAAGCAAGTTATATGTCGTGTGTCGGACATGATTTACGAGTATCGAGTTAATGACGTTCTAAGGATGCTTTGAGAAAGAGTTATAACGTCCCTTAGATTGGTATTGATGTGTTAGACAAGTACTAAGAAGGTTCCATAAGGATCGGAGATCAAACGAGTCGACGAGAACAAGTCTCGGAAAACTGGGCAAACATACGGCCAGACATACTGGCCGTATAAAATCTACGGACCGTATGTCCAGCCGTAGATTCAGCCCAGAGTGGTATGCTTCCTTTGGACCAATTATACGGTCCCAACATACGGCCAGGGAAAAATATACGGACCGTATGTTGGTCCGTATATTCTTGTCGGGTCTGAACTCAAATAATACAAGGGACCTCTCCTTCATTTTAATTCATTTCATCTTTCGTCTCCACAACGCAAGAAGCCTCTAGAACACTTCAAACACAAGCATTCAAAGAAAATTGATGATCAACTTCATCAAACCAACAAGAATCAAGAGTGTGAAACCCATTAAAGTCATTCAAGTCAAGAAATCCCGAAAGGTGAAATAGGGTTTTGGTGCAAGAGGTGTATTACCATTCAAGGCTTGTTCCTCCATCATCTAAGGTGAGTTTCATGATCTTCTCATGTTATTTGAAGTATTGATAGGTTGAAACACTTGGATTGTAGAAAAGTATAGAAAATGGGTCATAAATGTGTGAATAGTGTCATTATTGAGTAGTGGTTGGATTGAATCATGAAAATGGATATGTTGAGATTATAAATACGTTATAAATGACATTTTGAATATGGAATAAGTATTTTATGAGAAAGAACGCAATAATGGACTTTGGTCATTGTTGTGGAGAATTGGAGTGAAATTGTGAATTGTGGGCAATGTAATTAGATGATGCTTATTGTTTATGATATTGTGATTGTTGTTATGAATGTTGGGAGGTGATATGGAATATGGCGGAAAGTAGTATAAACAAAGGAAATCTCTTTAATTTTCGCTAGCTTTAGTAAGTACGTTCTCATGATCGTTTAGCTAATGTCGATACGAATCCCCTTGAAGGTATAAACGAGTGCATTAAAGGAGAACGAGCAAGCGATAGAATAGTTAAACGACAAAGGTATGTGAGGCAAATCCTTTCTTTCTAAGGCATGAATCTTATGGCATGAATTTCCTCCTTCCTCATGAAATTCCCAGCTTTAAGAAAACTACGAGCCCTTGTTCATGAATAGTTATACGAGATAAGAGCTACGTTATGAGTATGATAATGATGATGATAAGTTAAGTCTAAGAAGCTATAGCCCATGATATGATGTTATTTATAATCTATTAATGTTGATCATTATATATACTCACCTTATGCTTGTTCCTTCAAGGTGAGGCAGAATGCGTATGAATGCTCCATAATGAAATCGGGGGTCTACGACCTTATGTCACCCCGATAAAGTATGATTATCAATCAGTCTCTATGCATGCATTATGATGAGTTACTATGCATGCATTATGATGAGTTATGATAAGTATATTATGATGAAAGCATACTATGATGAGCAGATGATATTACGCCGCGCCTATGGTCAAGCAATACCCCATGAGCGGGCGGCTATACACCATGGCCGGATGGCATGGGCGGCGTACACCATTAGTGGGCGGCATGAGATGGTACCCCCGAACGCGGGAGGCACAGGACGTTGTGCTAATACTAATGTTATTAATTATCACACCGTACCTATATGGTCGGGCAGCTTATACATTTATGCATATATGATATGATGATGAGTATGAAAGTAATAAGCCAGCTTGCATCATTTCTTTTATAATTCAGTCAGTCATAGATTGCTCCTTATTTGATGCCTCCTCATTTCATTGATGCTTCATTATTGTTTATGCCTTACATACTGCACAATATTAAATGCGTGTCCGTTTTCTTTGGATGACGTATTCACGCGGACGTAGACAGGAGGTAATCCAGACTCATAGGAGGCATTAGCTGATTGAGAGCACTCTACTTTTCCGGAGGTGCCATTGACTATTCTTTTGGTATATATGTATATATATTTTGGGCACGACGGGGTCTTGTCCCGTCCATATGTCTAGTACTCTAGTAGAGGCTCGTAGATACGCAGTGTGGGTAGTATGGTCTCACAGTCTTCATGTATATGTATGCCTCTATATATTATTTTGACAGTCGAAGGGCTTATGTTTATAAAAAGTAAATATGTTTCAAACGTTAATAGCTTTCTATGATTATGAGCAAATATTATGAATGAGAGCGGATGAGTAACAGGATGAGCGGTGTTCGGTGGGGTGGCCCCGGATACCGTCGTGGCCGTAGTTGGGTCGTGACGAGTAGTATGAACGGTTCGATCCTAGGAAGTGTCCTGAGCCGTGTCTAGTAGAGTTTTGTTTATGGTGTGTTGCGCGCCATCTTCAATAAACGGAGGATACAAGACATTTGGGAAAAAACAATATCTTTCTTCTTATGAGATCGTGCGATAGAGCGTGCCATAGCTTTCATCCCTAATAGTGTGTTACGATTTCGAAATGCGGAAAAGCTAAAGCCGCCCGGAGAAGGAGCAAGACCACGATGAAAAGGCGGGCGAAGAAGTTTGCCTATGAATGTGGATGAGGATGAATCACATAAAGCTCCGTCTAATGCCTCCACTACTCTACCTGTTACGGAAGAGCAAGAAGGGCTTGACTAAATCTATGCTATCCAGTCCTCCACCCAAGCTACTTCGGGTCAACAAGTGCAAGGGCCATTCATTTATTGATGTAGTTTGGTTGCGCGAACACAGTAGGAAGAATGTGGGCCCAAGTGATCGATGGTCACCCAGAAACCCGTGACAGCGAGTTTAAATCTCTCAGGAATCTTTGGGTCAAAGCGGGATGAAGACATGAGGGCTTTATTGATGAAATGTTGAAACGTTGCGGATTATTCATGCTTGGGGCGGAGAATCCGTGGAGTTGGCATCATAGACCGGGATGTGGTGGTTTTATGGTATAATAATTGGATAGCATCGAGGCAAGGAGAATACGCCTCACTCCGTGTGTTAACGAAATTTGTAGATGCCTTATTCGCCATTATTTGCCACCGAGTCCGGCAAGGCCCACAGGAGTGGATTGATTTTTAAATTTAGACGAGGAATGAGGCACTCGAGAGTATAGCCTTCAATTTAATTCATTGGCTGAATATAAGCTTGGAAACTATGGTGGCCGACATAGGCGATAAGTTGCGCCCGTTTATGAGTGGCTTGGGGCCACGTTTGTTTAAGGTCTTAACGCGGCTTCGTTGCAAGATGGGATGGATATTTCCGCATTCAAGCCCATGCCCAAAATCTGAAAGACAATGACCTCCCGCGAAAAGGGGGTGGCCGTGATGTTGATAGGGGGCAAAGCAAACGGACCCGGATCTGTGGGCACGGTGATTATGAGGGGGATCAAGGCATACATATTCTAGACACTCGAGCCGGTCGGTGACTAGTGCGCCTCCCGGGTTACGGTGGGAGATTTTGATGGCTCGCTTTCGTTCGGGACGGTGGTCGAGTTCGAGGGCCTCGAAGTTCACGGTTTGGGAGAGATTATAACGAGAGGAGACTGCGGTCTGCGATATGTGGTCGGTCCCGGTAGAATTACCTCGAACCGATCTTGCGGGGGTTGAGACGCTTGTTATACTTGTGGTCAAAAGCGCGTGAAGAAGATTGCCCGTGGATGAGCGGTAAGTCGGGACCCGACCTACGGATCGGCGGTTCTTCGTCGATGCGTCGGTAAAGACTCCCAGTTCCCAACGAGACAATGTAGAAGGCCGAGGGGAACATCTATTTCGGTGCTCTTTCGGCCCGACTTGTATGCTTTAACCGGACAGCAAAGAATCTGCCAGGTCCTCCCCCGAGATGTGATTCTGCAATTGCATTGTACATATTTTCTCATGATGTCTACGCATTGATAGATACGGGATCTACGTTGTCTTATATTACTCCATATGTTTAATCGCATTGGGGTGAAACAGCCGATTAAACCTTTTGAGGTATCCCTCTAGGTTGGTGATCCGTGATAGCTAGTGAACGAGTATATAAGGTTGTGTGATTGTGATATGTGACCGCCAGGACTAAAGTGATTTAGTTGGTGGAAATGCTAGATTTTGATGTGATTATGGATATGGATTGGTTGGCCTCATGTTATTGTTATAGCCCGTACTTTGTACGTTTGAATATTCCAAAGTCGTCGTGGAAAGTTAAAGTAGAGACTATTCTTAAAATTATTTTAACGGGTGAGTTGTTGTAAATATTATTTGTAACTATTATTAGCACGGAAATATTGTGGAAGGTTGAGGGCGAAAAAGGAAATGTCGCAAAATGGGCGGTGGAAATAATGCGGAAGGCTAGGGACGAAATGGTAATATTGAAGAAAGTCGAGGGCAAAATGGTAATTTCACCAAGGGCTCTCGTGGAAGTTCAAGGAAGACGTATTGGCCATGTGACAAAAATGGGAATGGAAAAGATGACAAAGTGAGTCATCTTTTTATAAAATTCAAGAAAAAGAAAAGAAAAATCAAGAAAAAGAAAGAAAATTCTAGAGAGGAAGAAAGGGACATGAGACCTTACTTGAGGGACTAAATAATAAATATGGAAAGTAAGGAGACATTTATATATATATATATTCTTTTTTTTTAGTTGAAGAAATAAGAAAAGAAAGAAGGGTTGAAGAAACAAAAAAGAGAGAGAGGTTAAATTTTGCATGTGGTGGGAACACTGCCCCTCTAGTTTTGATCATGGAAAATATTTTCTTCCTTTTCATACTAATTGGAAAGGTCCTCTACCATGGAGTAGTTGTTGGAAGAAGGAAACCAATTGTTTTGCAAGAACAAAGCCCGAAGTGAAGAGTGGAGGAGGAGAGGTAAGATTTCATTCTTGTTTTCATATATATGGATGGTTAGTGTGTTGTTGTGATATGTAGAAACGGATAAAAAAAAAATTATGGAAGTATGATGTTGATAGTGAACCCGTGAATGGGCTGTTTTGGTGATAAGGAATAAATGGAATTTTATTAAGTGTTCTTGGTTGTTGTTATGGTAGATTTTGTGATGAAAAATAAGGTTTCATGACTTATGTTGAAGTTATAAGTTGTGTGGGCTGATTTGGAAGTTAATATGATTTTAATACGCTTTCTTGAATTCATGGAAGTAATGTTATAGATGTGTAGAATTGTTGATATAGTTTATGAGTTGAAAGAAAGAATTGAGTCGCTATTGTTTTTGGTTGAAATCGGAAGGTGTTGGATGAAGTAGTATGTAGAATGAGTTGTTGGAACGTTATGTAAATTGAATCGAAATGAATTGAATATGAATTGAATGTTGTTTGTAAGATTGTTGGCGTTGTTGTTGACATTGTGGCCGAGTTCCATTCTCGGGTTGTTGTTGATTGAAATCGGCCAAGTTAAACTTGGTGGCATGGTATATTTGCGGGGAAATCCGCCAAAATTTCGGTAAAAGTTCATTTAAGAATCCAACTCAAAAGGTTTCTAATCAAGGTTTGGTAAACATGACCAAATTGTGGATTTTGGCGAGTTTGCAACGTGGATTTGGAGTAGCAGAAGGAGCAGAAAGAGGTATGTAAGACTTTATTTCCTTTCTTTGGCATGTCTTAGACGTGTAGGCTTGATTTCGCGCCTCGGGGACCTTCCTAACTCTAGAAGTCCGTGGTTGAAATTTTCTACTATTCACTCAGTAGAATTGAACCCAAAGCTCCTGAATAAGGAAAGTAAGATCTAAACTCCCTAGAACTTGCAAGAATAAGACTCGATTACCCTAAGACTTCCCTAAGTAAAATCACGGAACGTATTACACGTAAGTTGTGTACGCCGCCTCATTCGACCGAGGCGGGCCCACTATTCCCGGATTCCCTCTTATTGTTTCATTGAGTTTATTTCCGTACTATAGTCAATGAAGGTTTTTGATTATCATTCCGACTACAAAACAACAACTGTCTTAATTAAACCCTTGACCCCAAAGCGTGATTTTCCTTACTAAAAGTTTATAAGTGTTTTTCAAAATACTTATTTTTCTCCAAAAACCAAGTTTTACTATATTGGAAGCCTTAAAGACTAAGACAACGATTATGGTTCTATGAGGATAATGATGATGCTAGAGATGAGAAAAAGTATGATAATTGTTTTCCTAAGACTTCAAAGTACACGAAAATACGTAACGGACCCTATTCTACGTTGTTCATGATGTTGCTTTTCATTAATAGTCTCGCCTTAAAATACTCGTTCCTTCAAGGTGAGACAAAGCGATCCCGGTCGATCCGCTAAGGTAATCGGAGGTTACCGACCTTACGTCACTCCGATGGACACACTGACCTTCTTTGAGCTCCCGTATGCATCTTTGTTTAATTGTTTATATTATAATGTATATAATGCACGATATTGATGAATGTATTTGTATACTTTGTATATGTGTGGGGAATGGGGAGGAAGCAACCGTGTCCTTTTGATTGTTGGCTTATCATCCGGACGCGGGATGCCGGACGCGGATTTATGGGAGAGCCGTACGCGCGGCGTACGTGATATATATATATACCGTGATATATTTGGGACAACATTGGGGGGAGGGGGTGGGAGAGCCGATGAATTCGGCGTCTGTAAATCGCAAACAAAAAGTACCGTTTTACGAAAGGAAAAGCAAGCTTTTCTATGTACAAGACTAAGAAATACCGTGTAAAAAAAAAAAAAGAGAAGCTAGGCATGCATGGCATCCGCCTCGGCGGCACGCACGTGTACGAGTTCTGTCAACTTTGTGGTATGCTTTATATTTCTATGCGATTACCGTCCGTATGTACGGGGTTATCCGGTTCTGTTGCAGATTTCATAATCCCATGATATTGTTGTTCATACTTATGTTCCTATTCGTATTATTATTCATGTCTTACATACTCGCACATTGCTCGTCGACCCTTTCTTCTCGGGGGTGCGCGTTCGTGCCACGCGGGTACACCGGACGGATAGAAGCCGGGATAAAAGATGTTCTAGCGAAGTTGGCAAGCTCCATTTGGCACTGAGGTGTAGCCGAGTCATAGCGCACGTGCCGAGATTTCCGATTACGGTTAGAGACTTTGCGTACGTAGTCGTGGTTCCCGGAGTCGATTGTATTATGACACGAGTTATATTCGATTACATGTTTTATTTGACTTAAAGGCAACAAAAAAGAGTATTTCATTTAAATCCGTTTATGTTTTGTCTTAAAGGCTTTCAAAAAAAAATTTCACGTAGTAAGGGTCGGCGGGTTCGCTCGGCTCCCGGTCACGGGGGTCGGTGCCATCACACCTCGATCAAGATCGGGGTGGCCGATTATGCTAATGTTGATTGCCAGGTGAAATTAGTTCGCTTTCAATTTCCGGGAGAGCCCGTGCTTGAATGGAAAGGTAATACGGCAACTCCAAGAGGTAGGTTTATTTCCTACCTCAAGGCAAGGAAAATGATAGCTAAAGGTTATATTTATCATTTAGTTCGAGTTCATGACACCGAAGTAGAGTCACCAACTTTCCAATCCGTTCCGGTAGTGAATGAATTCCCGGATGTATTTCCAGATGAACTTCCAGGCCTTCCTCCAGGAAAAGAAATTGACTTTGCCATCAATGTGTTGCCAGATACCAAGCCTATTTCTATTCCTCCTTATCGAATGGCACCGGCAGAATTGAAAGAGTTAAAGGCGCAGTTGAAAGATTTGCTTGAGAAGGGGTTTATTAGACCTAGTTCATCACTGTGGGGAGCCCCAGTCTTATTCGTAAGAAAGAAAGATGGTTCCCTACGAATGTGCATTGACTATTGACAGCTAAATAAAGTGACGATAAAGAACAGGTATCCTCTTCCGAGAATTGATGACTTATTTGATCAGCTACAGGGTGCCAAGTGGTTTTCCAAGATAGATTTGAGATCGGGTTATCATCAAGCGAGAGTTAGAGAAGAAGATATTCCTAAGACAGCGTTCAGAACAAGATATGGCCATTATGAATCTCGGGTGATGTCATTTGGGCTAACTAATGCTCCGGCAGTGTTCATGAATTTAATGAATAATGTGTTTAGGCCTCTTTTGGACCTATTCGTGATAGTATTCATTGATGATATTCTGGTGTACTCTCGCACAGAATCAGAACATGCAGATCATTTACGTATTGTTCTTGGAATTCTTCGAACTCGAGAATTGTATGCAAAATTTTCAAAGTGCGAGTTTTGGTTAAATTCTGTGACATTTCTGGGTCATGTGATTTCAGATGATGGCATTCGAGTTGACACTCAGAAGATTGAGGCTGTGAAGACTTGGCCAAGGCCTACGACGCCTACAGAAGTTCGTAGTTTTCTGGGATTGACAGGTTATTATAGAAGGTTCGTAGAGGGCTTTTCATCTATTTCAGCCCCATTGACGAAGCTAACCCAGAAGTCAGCTAAATTTCAGTGGAATGATGCTTGTGAGCATAGCTTCCAAGAGTTGAAGGACAGGTTGACCTCAGCTCCAGTCTTAACACTCCCAGAAGGGCCAGATGGTTATGTTGTGTATTGTGATGCTTCTGGCATGGGGTTAGGATGTGTATTGATGCAGCACGGTAAAGTTATTGCTTATGCTTCGAGACAGAACCGCATAAACATGAAAAAAACTACCCAACTCATGATCTTGAATTGGCAGAAGCGATTATTCATGCATTAAAAATGTGGAGACATTACTTGTATGGTGTGCATGTTGATATCTATACGGATCATAAGAGTCTCCAATACATTTTCAGAAAAAAGGAGTTGAACCTGCGACAGCGGCGGTGGTTAGAATTATTGAAGGACTACGATGTGAATATTTTATACCACCCTGGAAAGGCAAATGTAGTAGCTGATGCGCTTAGCTGCCGATTGTCACACCCTAACCCGATAGGGCATGATGGGCACCCGACCCTTACGTGGGGCCGAGCGAACCCGCTGACTCTCGTGAAACTCATAATCATACTGGGCCCTTAAATCATGACATGAGCGCAAAATGAAAACCTTTCAAAGAACAACATGCTTTTCGTCTTTTTTTAAATCAAATAAAATCTATGATCATATGAAATCTGTAATGTAATGCATAATGATACATCGGCTTATAGAGCCGCTTACAAAACTGACATATCATACACGTGACTCTGTCTGCAAAGTCTCTAACATAAACAAGCTGTCATAACATAAATACTCTGACTCGGCAAAGACTCGGAGGAAATGGAGCTCGCCAATCCACTGAACATCTTCTAATTATCCGAGTACACTGCGCGGCATGAAACGCACCCCCGAAGAAAGGGGGACGGACGGAACATGTCATCGAGCATGTAAAGCATGAAATACGTAAACAGATCATACCGAATAAGGAGTACGAGAAAATCGTAAGGCTTTGACTTAAAACATAAACAAATAATCATCATATACATATGCGTGCATAGCGTGTCCCGGCCCTACTAGTGAGGGACTCGGTAAGTAAAATCAACATATACATGTACATATAGCGTGTCCCGGCCCTCTAGTGAGAGACTCGGTAAATAACATCATCATATGCATGTCATCATGTCATCATATATATATATACCGTACCCGGCCCTCTAGTGAGGGACTCGGTGAATAGAATCATCATATGCCATCCTGGCCACCATCCCCATATCATCATATCATCATATCATCATGTCATCATATATATATACCGTACCCGGCCCTCTAGTGAGGGACTCGGTGAACAATGCAGTAATGGCGTGCACGAATACATAACCGGCCCGGGACTCGGTGAAAGATGCATTGAGGCATGCACGAGCGTTGCAGTAGTTAGAAACCATATGCACATAAATCATCATTACAGACTCAATGGATAAGTAAGTAGTCGACGCTCGAGAGTCAAAACGGTAATCATATTAAGTCTTTCAAAAAAGTCGTCAAGACTAAACAAAGAAAAATCTTGGGAACACGGGTATGCATCAAACCAATCCGGGCCCGCCCATGAAAGTTAAAGTCATTATACGTTATAGAACTTTCTACGAACGTTTCAAAGCAATCCCGGTTCGTTATGAAAGTTACGGACATTTTTAACATAAAAGTCCTTTTGGAGCAAAAGTCTTTGTACCACATTTGAATTCAATCATACAAAGACATAAAGACCATAGTTCTACCACATTAAGAATGCTAACACTAAGAGGTGGATAAGGATCATAAACATGCTCGGATGTAAGAGTAGAGTTACCCCCGAGGATCGTATCATAGTTTACTTACACTAAGACATGCCAAAAGAAAGAAAGGGGTAAGCTTCACATACCTCGTCCGCTTCCTAAGCTAATACAACCTCAAGTCTCGGGCTCCCCAAGATCTACAATATGTCAATAAATACCAAACATTAGCTATAGGCACTTAGAATTCAATCCTAAGTTAGCATTTGTCTACGAAATTTAAAAGATTTCCCCGTTTATATGCCTAGCCCGAATTCTCAATTCAAGAACTAACAACACCAACAATACCAATAGTATTAACATCATTTCCAATACCGACGTATACCATAAAAACAGCTTATCTAATCGTTTTCTAAATTTCTCAACCAACCAAATTTGCGATATAACTATTTAATAATTTTATTTCCGTAAAGGAGTCGAAATTCAAATGAAAAACATCAATAACAACAGCCTTCACATTCTACAAGGTAAATACATTTATTTTTATCCAAAATTCTCTTCAAGTCTCCTTCCATAATTCACAACACCAACACACGAATTTATCAGACTATTCCCTCCATGCTAATCCGTTAGAATTCTAAATAAACTCGTTAATAATGAAAAGGAACCGTATTCATACCTTAATCATACAGCCCCCACGTTATCACTCTTCTTCTTGGTTGATTTTTAGCTCAAATTGAAGATAACGCAGCGTACAACACTTTTCTCTTCATGGACTTCGGAATTCAGGGCACAGATTTTGGTCAAAATTGGTTTTTCTTCTCTCCAAGTCTCTTCTCTCTCTCTTTCAAGAATTTTCTAGTGTTCTTGGTCTAAAAAATGAGAGGCAAGGGCTGAAATTTCACTTAAATAGGCATGGGTCATGGGCCTAACCCGATTGGGCCGGCTTGGGCCTAGCCTAACCGACCTTTCCGCCTTAAAACATCCATATCTCCTTATCCCGATGTCACATGTGGGCCCACGACCTATGGTTGGAAATCTAATTCAATTATATACAACTTCTATCTTTGGTATTTTTCCAAATTCCAAACTTATAATACCGTTTTTGCCCCTCGGTCGATCACCCGAAAACGTTACTTAAAAATATTTCTTCGAGGACTTCCACTTTGATTTGGCTCAAGGGTCCTTCTTGAGTTATGTTTAAATTCACATATGTGATTCATATAAATTATCGTATGTCCCAAAATCTCAATGTGTGGGCCCCACCTCGCTTGCGAATAATCCGACGTACAAAAATACGAAATATAATACCGTCAACGTGAGTTTAAATTATGAAGCAACAACATGATTGTCAATTTTTAAGCAAAAGGCCCCTTCCAATTGGTTAATGCCAAGAAAATAATTTTGTGATCACTATTCATGGTCTTCCATCTTAGCTTGCCTTGGCCAAATATGGCTCCTTTGGTTTTCTCCAAGTTTCTTGAATTTTCTAAGGGTGAGAATGATGAAGATGATTTAATTAGTCATCTTCTAATCACATATATAAAACATCCATGTGGCCCATGGCCCACACCCATGGCCGTAGGCAGCTTGGCCATTTTTATTTCATGAATTTTAACTTTCCAATATTCACTTTTAACCCCAAATTTTTTCTTAATATTTCATGCCAACAAAATCATAAGCAACTCATGTCTTAAAACAAAATCGTAGTTAAAAGTCTCCACTTCGCCTCCCCGAATAGCCTTGTCCTTAACTTATCATGATTAACTCGGATTGTCCCAATGTACGAAATACGGGATATAACACCGATCAATGGGTAGCTTATGTGAAGTTCCCTCGGAGAAGAAAAACATGATTCATGAACTCCACCAACTAGCATATCTCGGAGTACGTTTAATTGATGCAGGGGCCAGTGTTAATAATCCCACAGTTTCATCCTTGGATATGGAAGTGAAAGAGCGACAATATGAAGATCCTCAATTGAACCATTATAGAGATGCATGTCATGCAAAAGAGAAGTCTCTATTTGAAACCTCTATAGAGGGAGTTCTTAGATACTGAGGCAGGTTATGTGTTCTAAATGTTGCTAACTACGTCACGAATTCTAGTAGCTAAGCTCATTATTCTCGGTATTCTATCCATTCGTAGAACGACAAAGATGTACCACGATCTTAAACTAATATATTGGTGGGGTGG
>NW_026716959.1:0-27061 GCF_029784015.1 Lycium ferocissimum | reverse complement strand
CTTGTCTACTAACACAATTTTGGAAATGGTCTTGCCTTTAACTTCTTGCAATTATCCCGGATTATCCGAATGTACAAAACACGAGCTATAACATGAGAAACGACAAAAAGATTTTGGGAGTTTTACCATGTATTTTATTTTTGATTGATCTAAGAATCCAAGGAAAATATATATGTAATAAGAGTCAGCGGGTTCGCTCGGCTCCAAATATAGGGTCGGGTGCCCATCACACCCTAGTGAAGATCGGGGTGTGACACTAAGTATGAGAAATTAAACTACAATAATTATTACAAAGCCCAAAAATGAACTACAGCATTTTGGGCTAAACCCAACAATATGAGAGATGGATCAGAATAACAACAATAGGCCCATAGTGGGTAAAAAATCGATTGAAAGACCAATCCACAGGGTCAGGCCACTAACAATCCCACAACATTTCCCTTTAAAAGTTTCTAAGTGTAGAAGCATGGTATACGCAGATATACCACTGGTATACACTTGACATACTCTCTTATCCCCCTTAAAATTTTCTAAGTATAGAGATTGTGATACACATCAATATACCACTTAAATACAATGCTTTTCTCTTAAATTTACTAAGCATAGGCAACTTAATATACCTGATATATTGTTACACCTCGGAAAAGTTTCCGTTAGCATACAGTGAATAGACTAACGAAGTGTACGACGTATTCGATGTTTTGATAAGTAAGAAATAGTATTCGATGGCCCTAATTAAAATTTCCAAAGACATTCGAGTTAAGGAAAGAAAGTTATTAAGGAAAGCGAGTTATAAGTTGAGTGTGTCGGACATGATTTACGAGTATTGAGTTAATGATGTTTTAACGATGCCTTGAGGAAGAGTTATAATGTCCCCTAGATTGGTATTGAGGTGTTAAACAAGTGTTAAGAAGGTTTCATAAGGATCGGAGATCAAACGAGTCGACGAGAACAAGTCTCGGAAAACTGGGCAAACATACGGCCAGACATACTGGCCGTGTAAAATGTATGGACCGTATGTCAAACCGTAGATCCAGCCCATTATACCATGTCTCACTGGACCAGATCTACGGCCAAACATACGGCCAGTAGAAAACATATGGACCGTATGTTGGTCCGTAGATCTCAGTCGGGACTGATGATGAATTAATATAAGGGACCTCTCCTCATTTCATTTTCATTTCATTCTTCATCTCCACAGCGCAAGAAACCTCTAGAACACTCCAAACACTTCAAACACAAGAAAATAAAGGAAATCAAAGATCAACAACAAGAATGGAAGAGAATCAAGTGTATGAAACCCATTAAAAGCCATTCAAACCAAGAAAATCCCAAGAGAGGCAAAATAGGGTTTTGGTGCAAGAGGTGTATTGCCATTCAAGGTTTGTTCCTCCAACATCTAAGGTGAGTTTCATGATGTTTCTATGATTTTTGAAGTATTAGTAAGTTGAAACACATGGATTGTAGAAGAGTATAGAAAATGGGTCATAAATTGGAGCGAAATTGTGAAATGTGGGCAATGTAATCAAATGATGCTTATTGTTTATGATATTGTGATTGTTATTATGAATGTTTGGGAGTTGATATGGAATATGGAGGAAGTTGTATAAACAAAGGAAATGCTGCCCAAATTTCTCTAGCTTTAATAAACACGTTCTTATGATTGTTTAGCTAATGTCGATACGAATTCCCTTGAAGGTATAAACGAGTGCATTGAAGGAGAACGAGCAAGTGATAGAATAGTTAAACGAAAAAGGTATGTGAGGCTAGTCCTTTCTTTCTAAGGCATGAGTCCTATGGAATGAATTTCCACTTTATTATGAATGTTCCATCTTCAAGAAGACTATGAGTCCTTGTTCATGAATAGCCACACGAGATAAGAGATATGCTACGATTATGATAACGATAATGACAAGCTAAGTCTAGAGATGCTACAGTCTATGATATGATGTTCCAATTAAGCTAATGAATCTATCCATAGCCCGTTGATGTTGATCATCATATACACTCACCTTATGCTTGTTCCTGCAAGGTGAGGCAGGTTACTTATGAATGTTCCATAATGAAGTCGGGGGTTCACGTCCTTACGTGACCCCGATTGAGTATGATTATCTATGAGTCTCTATGCATGTACTATGATGAGTTATGATAAGCATATTACTACGAGCATATTATGATGAGCATATGATGATATTACACCGCGCCTATACGGCCGGGCAGCACCACTACGCTGGGCGTAGTGTGCGGCTTATGGATGAGGATAATAACACCGTGTCTATATGGCACGGGCAACACCACTAGTGGGCGGCATGAGATGGTACCCCGGACGTGGGAGGCCTGGACGCGGGCTAATGCTAATGTTATTGATTATCACACCACACCTATATGGTCGGCAAATTTATACATTTATGCATATATGATATGATGATGAGTATGAAAGTAAGCCAGCTTGCATTATTTCTTTTATGATTCAGTCAGTCCCAGATTGCTCCTCATTGATGCTCCCCTATTTCATTAATATTTCATTGTTGTTTATGCCTTACATACTCAGTACAATATTCGTACTGACGTCCGTTTTCGTTGGACGCTGTGTTCTTGCCCACAGGTAGACAGGGAGACGGTGCAGATCCATAGGAGCTATCAGCAGATTTACAGGAGCCTTCCTTTATTCCGGAGGTGCTACTTCGAGACATTATTTTGTGTACATATATTTTGGGCACGATGGGGTCCTGTCCCGTCCATATGTCTAGTACTCTAGTAGAGGCTCGTAGATACGCAGTGTGGGTAGTATGGTCCCATAGTCTTCATGTATACGCATGTATATATATATATATATTATTTTGATAGCCGAAGGGCTTATGTTTATAAAAGTAAATATGTTTCAAAGGATGATAGTTTTCTATGGTTATATATATATTATGAATGAGAGCGGATAAGTAACAGAATGAGCGGTATTCGGTGGATAGTCCTGGATACCCGTCATGGCCCGTAGCCCGGGTCGTGACAGAAATGGTATCAGAGCAGTTCAGTCCTAGGAAGTGTCTACGAGCTGTGTCTAGTAGAGTCTTGTTTATGGTGTGTTGCGCGCCACGCTAATAAACAAGAGGCTACAGGGCATTTAGGAAAAATGACCATCTTACTTCTTATGAGATCGTGCGCTAGAGCCATGTTATAAGATTTTCCCCTCCCTAATGGTGCGTTTATGATTTCAGTAAAGTCGATGAAGGGAAAAGCTACTACAGCCCAGAAGGGCAAGGAAGTGATTGTAGAAGGGCGGGAACAGGGGCCATCTACGGATGTGGGGGAGAGTGAACCCTAAAATACGGCCCTATCTCGGATTCAACGTACCCTACCCACTTTAGAGGATCAGAGGGAAGCCCCAATTTTAGCTCCCGCACCCCCAATCCCTTCTCCAGACACCTCGGTCCAAGAGATGAGACAGGCCATTCTTCTATTGACTCAGTTAGTAGCCGCTCAAGCTCAGCGGCAGGATATGAGCCACGGTAATAGGGGTCGGAGAAAGAGAGCTACTTCTCTAGGGTTTGATCAAGAGTTTTGGGGCAGTCCAAGACAACAATTCTCTAGGCACTCGGTTCGCTCGACAACTAGGGCTCCTCCACAGTTTCCTGGACCCAGGTGTGATGGATCTACTGATTCTAGGCTGCCCCAGAGTCCCAGGGTTCCCAATTCTCGGGTTAGGGGTGATTCAAGCCGGATAAGATCGCCCGTACCGCGATGTAGTCAATGCAGGAAGTTACATTGGGGACCGTGTCACTTGGGCTCGGGTGTTTGTTATGCCTGTGCTCGGCCAGGCCATTTCAAGCGCGACTGCCCATCGCTACGTGGCAACGATAAGGTTCGGACTACGGGAGTGGTAGCTGGCTCTTCATCATCGATACGGCCTCCAAGGCAAATGTCACAGATGCTAGTAGGAGGTGATAGAGACCGAAGAGGAATGCCCAGTCTAAGTGGATCCCAGCACCATACCTACGCATTAGCCGCGCGACAAGATCTTGAGTATCCCTCCGATATTGACCCAGGTATAATTTCAGTAATCTCTTATGATATGTATGCGCCGATTGATTTGGGTTCTACGCTGTCATATATTGCTCTCGATGTGATGATTGTGTTGAGGTGAGCCAACCCAACAAACTAAGATGACTATATTCGTTGATGACCTAATGATAGCCGGAATCGTGAGTTACAAGTAAGTTGACTGGAGGTGTGTGATATCTAATAATATGTGCATGTATATCTATAATGGGATCCTAGATTGAGTGTGCAGGCGCAACTTATGAGACAAGCTCTGTTATGTATATCCTTTAATGGTAAGTGATCTTATGTTGTCGAGTTGCATATTATGTGTGTCCCGATACATGTCCTATTAAGGCATGGGACGTGTTTTATTGGGCTATGAGCAGGTTTGGGATTTTTATGTTTACAAGAGAAACCCTGTCGAAATTTTCCTTGGAGTCTAAAAGAAATTGTGGGAACCGTAGACAGAATTGTTGTGAAGAGGAGAGAAGGCCAGCAAATGAGTGATCGAGAACGGAGTGTATAAAGGTGATATGTTTTAAAGGACAAAGCGGTACTGAGTTAAGGATAGGATTCCTTGTGCGAGGAATAAAGGATTGATTATAAAATGGGACGTAATGAGATAAGTTGAGAGGGAAAGAATGTAAAAGAATAAGTACGGGTATAGAAAGAAGAGGAAATACACGAAGTATGCGTGCTTAAGAAATAGTCGTACTATGAGAAAAGGAAGACGCATCTCCTACGAATATCCCCCACTAAGACAGAACGAGTAAAGTGTATAAAAGAATTAATTGGGGAGAAAAATGTGGCCATGAATTACGAATTTACCGTACGATGATAAAGCGATAAAGTAAGGCTATCACCAATGACAAATACGACATGATTATGACTTGTCTCGAAACCAACGTTGAGTGCAAATGAGAGTGAAAGAGTATGAGGCAATAAAGGGTGTTAGTGGTACAGGAGACTTAGATCCTTGAAAACAAAAATGGAGGGTTTTAGGGAAAATGCATTTGCGGTTATTATAAGCCGATTATAGGGAAGAGAGGAATAACGTGAGATGGCAGAAAGAGGGAAAGATGATGCTATAAGTGAATTTTGGGTATTGAAGAAAGGTAAGTGACATTGCGTGGATGGTATGGGTAACTAGACATACTTCTATTTGAGCACTCCCATGAAGCAAAAGTTGTTAATTGGAGCGAATCTAGACATCGACTCATAACTGCCAGATGAGCTAAGTGAGATACATCCTTGTTAGGATTACTATGTCAGTTGTATTACGTGATTGCGAAACTATAAGATGAGTATGTTAAGACTTCACACATGAATTATCGTAGCTATAAATTATGGGAAACGGCCCGAATAAGATGTAGCTTAGCAAGGGATATATATGAATTCAAGATTTGGAGGTGAGACTACGGATTGGAGGATGGCGCAGGCAAAGCCCAAAAAGGGGGGGAAGCGAGTGAAGAGAATACAAGTATAGAGATTAAACGGTAGACCCTAATATAGGATAGATAGATGTAATAAACGACGATAGTAACGATACTAAAGATGCCTATGATCTTATATGTATATGTGCCTACGTATAACACTGAACCCTCGTGGTCGGGTATGCTATGTAAATGCTATGTATATGGAATCAATATGAGTACGAATATGCTAAGCAAATGTAATATATGTGATATGTATGCGATACGAATGTGAGTACAAATATGTTACAGATAAGGAACGACTATGAAAATGAATATGTAGACGAATGCGAGTATGAATGAAAATACGACTATGAACACGAATATGTATACGGATATGGATACATGTATATGTATAGGTGTATGCACACGAATCACTCAAGAACGATTATGTAACTTGCTAGTATTTATACTTTGCCAATGAAACCAAGTGAGATAGATTTGCAAACCATGTAAGACTTGATATCATTATTGAGCAAGAAGAAGGGTCGACGAGACTTAGAACTTCAAATGAAAGATTGGGTATTCTTGAAAGTGTCACCAATGAAATGGGTGATGAGATTTTGTAAAGAAGGGGAAGTTAAGTCCCCGGTACATTGGGCCTTATGAAATTGTGCGCAAAGTAGGCCAAGTGGCTTACGAATTAGATCTACCTCCCGATTTGGAGTCAATTCATCCAGTTTTTTGTGTCTCGATGCTTCGTAAATGTATTGGAAATACTACTAGGATCGTCCCAGTAAACAATGTTCAAGTGACAGAAAAGTTAGCTTATGATGAAAAACCCATTGCCATAGTAGACAGGCAAGTACGGAAACTTTGAAATAAGGAAGTAGCTTCAATTAAGGTCCTATGGCAAAATGACAACCGAGAAGAGATGACTTGGGAAGCGGAAGAGAAGATGAAATCCACATACCCGCATTTATTTCAGTCCCCGGAAGAGATATATGATGAAACATCGAGATTATAAGGTATGTATACTTTTCTTTTATGCATATGGGTCGTGTATGGCCAGTTTATATTGCTATTGTGTTGTGGCCCTGTGAGGCAATGATATTATGGGTTGTTGTGACAGGATGGTAGCGCATATTATAGGGGAAACTCTGGCGAAATATTTCTAGAATTCCCGATGATTTAACATTCTAGGACGAATGTTCCGAAAGGGGGGAAGAATGTTACACCTCGAAAAAGTTTTTGTTAGCATACAGTGAATAGACTAATGAAGTGTACGAAGTATTCGATGTTTTGATAAGTAAGAAATAGGATTCGATGGCCCTAATTAAGATTTCCAAAGACATTCGAGTTAAGGAAAGAAAGTTATTAAGGAAAGCGATTCATAAGTTGAGTGTGTCGGACATGATTTATGAGTATTGAGTTAATGATGTTTTAACGATGCCTTGAGGAAGAGTTATAATGTCCCCTAGATTGGTATTGAGGTGTTAAACAAGTGTTAAGAAGGTTCCATAAGGATCGGAGATCAAACGAGTTGACGAGAACAAGTCTCGGAAAACTGGGCAAACATACGGCCAGACATACTGGCCGTATAAAATGTATGGACCATATGTCCAACCGTAGATCCAGCCCAGTATACCATGTCTCACTGGACCAGATCTAGAGCCAAACATACGGCCAGTTGAAAATATACGGACCGTATGTTGGTCCGTAGATCTCGGTCGGGACTGATGATGAATTAATATAAGGGACCTCTCCTCATTTCATCTTCATTTCATTCTTCATTTTCACAACTCAAGAAACCTCTAGAACACTCCAAACACTTCAACCACAAGAAAATAAAGGAAATCAAAGATCAACAACAAGAATGGAAGAGAATCAAGTGTATGAAACCCATTAAAAGCCATTCAAACCAAGAAAATCCCAAGAGAGGCGAAATAGGGTTTTGGTGCAAGAGGTGTATTACCATTCAAGGTTTGTTCCTCCATCATCTAAGGTGAGTTTCATGATCTTTCTATGTTGTTTGAAGTATTAGTAAGTTGAAACACATGGATTGTAGAAGAGTATAGAAAATGGGTCATAAATGGGTGAATAGTGTCATGAATGAGTAGTAGTTGGGATGAATCATGGAAATGGATATATTGAGATTATAAATACGTTATAAATGACATTTAGAGCATGGAATGAGTATTCTATGAGGAAGAATGCGATAATGGACTTTGGTCATGAATATGGTGAATTGGAGCGAAATTGTGAAATGTGGGCAATGTAATCAAATGATGCTTATTGTTTACGATATTGTGATTGTTATTATGAATGTTTGGGAGTTGATATGGAATATGGAGGAAGTTGTATAAACAAAGGAAATGCTACCCAAATTTCTCTAGCTTTAGTAAACACGTTCTTATGATTGTTTAGCTAATGTCGATATGAATTCCCTTGAAGGTATAAACGAGTGCATTGAAGGAGAACGAGCAAGTGATAGAATAGTTAAACGACAAAGGTATGTGAGGCTAGTCCTTTCTTTCTAAGGCATGAGTCCTATGGCATGAATTTCCTCTTTATTATGAATGTTCCATCTTCAAGAAGACTATGAGTCCTTGTTCATGAATAGCCATACGAGATAAAAGATATGCTACGATTATGATAACGATAATGACAAGCTAAGTCTAGAGATGCTATAGTCTACGATATAATGTTCCAATTAAGCTAATGAAGCTATCCATAGCCCGTTAATGTTGATCATCATTTACACTCACCTTATGCTTGTTCCTTCAAGATAAGGCAGGTTACTTATGAATGTTCCATAATGAAGTCGGGGGTTCACGACCTTACGTCATCCCGATAGAGTATGATTATCTATGAGTCTCTATGCATGTACTATGATGAGTTATGATAAGCATATTACTACGAGTATATTATGATGAGCATATGATGATATTGCACCGCGCCTATACGGCCGACAGCACCACTACGCTGGGCGTAGTGGGCGGCTTATGGATGAGGATAATAACACCGTGTCTATATGGCACGGGCAGCACCACTAGTGGGCGGCATGAGATGGTACCCCGGACGCAGGAGGCATGGACGCGGGCTAATGCTAATGTTATTGATTATCACACCACACCTATATGGTCGGGCAGCTTATACATTTATGCATATATGATATGATGATGAGTATGAAAGTAAGCCAGCTTGCATTATTTCTTTTATGATTCAAATTCTCCCATTGCTCCTCATTGATGCTCCCCTATTTCATTAACATTTCATTGTTGTTTATGCCTTACATACTCAGTACAATATTCATACTGACGTCTGTTTTCTTTGGACGCTGTGTTTATGTCCCACAGAGAGAGGAGACGTCTGCAGCATCCATAGGAGCTATCACGCAGATTTTAGGAGCCCTCCTTTATTCCGAGGCGCTACTTCGAGACATTATTTTGTGTATATATATATTTTGGGCACGACGGGGTCCTGTCCCGTCCATATGTCTAGTACTCTAGTAGAGGCTCGTAGATACGCAGTGTGGGTAGTATGGTCCCATAGTCTTCATGTATACGCATGTATATATATATTATTTTGATAGCCGAAGGGCTTATGTTTATAAAAGTAAATATGTTTCAAAGGATGATAGTTTTCTATGGTTATATATATATTAAGAATGAGAGCGGATATGTAACAGAATGAGCGGTGTTCGGTGGTTAGTCACGGATACCCGTCATGGCCCGTAGCCCGGGTCGTGACATATACCTCTCATATACCTAGGATATAGAGGGCAAAACCACTAAGAGGAGCATACCCTCTTATATCCACCTAGAACTCACATTATAACATGTACTTATACCCAAATTCCAACTTCTTAAGCTTAATAAAACACAAAGACACCTAAACGCTTTTCAGTCCTTGATAAAGATTACACACTAAGATAGAAAGATTCACTAGACACATCAAGAACAAAAAAAATGAGAAGATGCTATAATGTGAGGCATCTCAATTGGCACATATGTTGGCAAGTGATAACAATGTCATAGTACAGTGAAGGGGTTCTGATGGAAGTCTTAAAGTGTTGATATTACTCATAATGAGCCAAACAAAGGAATATTGGACATGCTTTCCCCTAAAGAAAAGCAGAAGTTGAAAGACAAGTTCTAGAAATTCCTAAGTTCACAAAAAAAAAAAAAAAAAAATCACAGGATAGGCAGAAGTGTGCAAATATCACTTAGTCCAATATGACACTATACTTAATTCTTTCTAGGTCCATAGATGAAAAATCTTAGCTGGGAGATTCAACCAGAAGCAATTTCTAGTAAGTCCAACTGTTAAATGAATCAAATTCATGACACATAGTATAAGATTTCACAATCCTATCAACGGTATATCTCATAATTTTGAGTCACAAGGTTAGTCTTATAACAAAGAGCTTTAGAAGATAACACAAAAGGCAAGTATGGATTTTAAGAGGCTCTTTTGTGTTAAATTTAGGCTTAAACAGCATGGCATCAAATATACTCAAAATTTCAGGTTTAGTCATGATCTATCAAATCAGCAGATGACTTATAGGGGTCTGTGCCAAGAGTGCAGTCAAGGACAAAGCAAACAAGGGTCAATGTTTTATGTAGAAGTCACAAGTCAGGTCATGGCATATAAGACCAATCCATAGTAATGTCTAGAAACCAACAGAGGTGCCTAAAGCAAAGGGAATGGGCTCAAGGTTCATAGGAAGCACGAAGAGAGGAAGGGACACACAAACACTCCATCACATCTCTATTTCCAGTTTCAGAGAGTCAATAATAAAGGGAATGGTAAAACTAAAGGCTAAATTCTTCAGGAAGCATACATATCTAGTGCTGAACACATTCAGACACCAAAATCATTTTTAAGTCTATATGTTGTCAACACAGAAACCAATTTGCAAAAAGTGGTTATTCTAACTTAGTTTTAATCCCAATCAAGTCCAAAGGTAGCAAGATAGGCAGGTGAGAAGTTCACTAAAGCATGGGAAAGGTCCCAAAATAGCTCACACTTAATTCACTTTAGCAAAATTGCACAGAAACACACAAATGACAAGTAAAGGTCTTAAACAACACAGGCAGGAACAATAAGCGGGAGTACATTCCATTTTAAGTGCAATTTGGGCAAAACAAGAGTGAGAAGAGTGAACTAAGTCAATTCCTTAGGTCCCAGAACCAAGTAGAAGTACAAACCTATTTAGAACAATTTAAATACCAAGTTACAAACTCAACCAGATTCTCTTTTAGATAGTTTTCAATTTTTCAGGAAGTCTTTGATGTAGGTTTAGCATTTTAAATCCACAGGTAAATAGAAACAGCATCATTTAAGAAGTTGACAAATATCAAGAACACCAACTAACCCTTAAATGGAGCAGGATTGCATATAGCCAAGTTTTGAATACAAGAATAGAATATTAATGCAAGTTTTCTTTAAGTCAAAACAAGTAAGCAAATCATATGACCAACAAAAATTTTAACATATTCTCAGTTTTCTTTTAAGGGCTTTGATACATTTTGTGATTCAGAAAGACTCCCCTAGCCACATAAGATCAAACACAGGGTAAACCTCTCAGGTTTTCCCTCAAAAAACAACAGGTGTTGATAAGGATGCCATGTCATAAATATCATATACTCTTTTTTTTAAAACAAAAAAAATATATATATTTAACATGTACAGTATCATTTATGTAAAGAATAGGCTTGGACAAATTCACTTGAGACTATAGGAGACAGTTAATCAAAAATGATGATAGAAACTCCCAAGAAAAAGCAGAAACTCTCAGAAATAACAAGATGTAAAGACATCAAGCTTAAATTGGTTAAATATCACCCTCATAGACACATATTCATAGTAAAAGGTCATAAAACTAGCAATACCAAACAAATAGTCTCAAAGGAACAAATATACTAAACTGGCACCTCAAGAAACATCTTAATGCATTAAACAATAAATCAGACACTCATAATGGTACTAATGACATTCATAGAACAACAGGTTTTAGAAACAACCAAACAAAGAGAGGATAGACCCTACCCTTTCACTTTGACAAAAAAAGAAATAGGGGGGTATCAAGCAATGCAAGTTTTCTTTTCTAAAACCTTATCCATTTTACTCTTTTTTTTTTTTTACTTATTAACCTATGATGAATCTCTTAAACCCTTTGAACCCCCTTTTCCACTACTATAATCCTTAAGGCATCTTTGAAAAGTCACTAAAAGTTGCAATATTAAGATCATATTAATTATTTTCCTTTATTTGAGTCCTTTTACCTTCATAACATCATTAAGCACAGCCAACATTCTGCTTTGAAGCACAGAACTAATTTTAAACAAGTCTTAGAAGCAAAATAGCAATGAAACAGTAACTCTAAGCTATTCAAACTCCTTTTTTTTTTCTTCTATTTTAGTCATTTTAAAACCTCATCAATCAATTAATGGCAGCAAAGTAGCCTTATCACAAAACACATTACTCTATTACACATAGCTCAAGCAGATAAATAACAAACAAACTCACATTTTCAATAAAATGAACTTGGATAGAATAAAGTAAAGGTAAAAACAAAGAGTGTTACCTTTTGTTGGGGCAACCTAAGGATCAAAGGATAGAGATTGGATCAACATCTCAGTCCAACAACCAAAAGAACCTTAACCAGCTTAGCTTCTTGTAATATTTTGTAGTGTAGGTATTTTTTTAGAGTAGTGTAACCTTTATAGTATAGTATAATAATAGTATAATAGTAGTATATCAATAGTATAATAGTAGTATTTTGATGATGTAGTATTTTTGTAGGAAGGCAAAGACTTAGCAGGATTTTTGTGCCATGAATTTTCTCAAAATTTTTTTGGGATCCCTCTGATGGTCATGCGACCTTCTATATATAGTATTAAGAATAGGGTTTAGGGGCAAAGGAGGTCAAAACCAATCCAACTCAATTTTCCCCTTAAATTCAAACAAATTCAAAATTTAGCAAAGGACAAAGGAATCTTTCAACAAAATTACCACAATTAGTAACATGACCAATCAGAAATGGTACACATGACACAATACAACAAAAGTACAGTATATTGTACTTTAAAATTTAAGTGAAAATCCCGTAAAACTAAGAATCAACAAAATAGTACGCCTAGTCATCAAATTGGACAAATATCAACAAATTTTAACGGTAAAATCGCACAAGGATAGGATAGAAACCCTTAAACCGTACCCAAATCGGGAAATTCCCCCTGGATGTTTACTTCCATGTGAAAGAGTGCACAAGATGGCTAAGGACTCGAGGTCCCGCCCATGGCAACTCTATCACAGCAAACTCCCGAGTAGTTTCCACGAAAATGAATCAATCGATCATATAAAAGTAAAAATCGAAGGAAAATAAACCTGTAAATCACGAGTACCCATGATTTAGAACCAAACCCCTCAAAAATCCGGCGAGAATGGCCGTGAATCGGGCCGATGGAAATGAAATTGTGGGGGGGGGGGGGGGAGTTTGTTTTTACAAACTTCCACTCTCTTTTTTTTAACAAATGCACCCCCCCCCCCGTGCTTTTAAAAGGTCTATTTATACCCCCCCCCCCCCCCCCTCTTAATCTAAATCAACCAATAACTAAGTAATATAAACCCACATATAACTAAATAAAATAATTATTTTAGGCTAATTTAAAATTTAAAACTCGTAAATTTAGAAAATTAGCTTCAAAACGAGCCTAATATTGATATAGTTCCGGATAATTTTTAGGGATGTGAATAATGCGGTAAAAAAATGAACCGTAATTCATACGTCATTTTAATTAACAATTTTCTCTAGTTAGACGAAGCGGGATATGTATATTCTTTTCAAATCACGTTTATGAAAGTAAATAACTCGTAATTTCTTGTAATTGTTAATTTTTATGAAGATAATAATTAAACGGTAATTTTTTCAATTTTCTCAAGATTTTTAAATTTTTATGGGCATCCTTACTCCGTCTTGGACTCAGAAAATTCAAAAATTAAAACACCCGGTTCATGAGGTGAAAATTAGGTGTCAATAATTGCCCCTTAGAAGTTCAAGGATGGCAAAGCCATCCTTGAGTTGCAAATTTGACAAACCTAATTTTTACCGAATAAAAGAAATTACAGCTCTTCTCGCGCAAAATTTCGAATGTATGGCTGGACCCTGGTTTCTGGGCCTCCTACATATCTCAGGCTAAGTGAGAATTTAGGCCGTTTGTAGTTCTGACTCTATGAGGACCATGAAACAAAGTGTTTTCTTTGAACTATCCTGAGGTGTTCTGAGATAGTTACAGGAATATGGCCGAGCCTCGAAACTTGAGTAGCCTACATATCCCTGGCTTTGGAAATCAGGCCAATTGTAGCTCGACTCGATAGCCCGAAAAGGAATATCCCTTTATCGTGGGAACCCCTTTGACTATTTCCGGTTGAAAATCTGAACCAGAGGCGGTTTTTGGGAAGGACTTATTAGTGTTGATGCTTGAAGTGATCTCCAATCCCTGGTGTAGAAAGCTTGACTCGCGTACACAGTTTTTTATCGGTTGCCCAAGAAAAAGTTCCACGTATGCTCTGCATGTTTTGAATCAGGCTTTTGCTTCCATCTTTGGTAGCTTCTAGCTCGTTTCCAAATGTTAAGTCCTGCGTGTTGGTTTTTTTTTTTTTTTTTTTTTTTTTGAAAATTTTGATTTGAATGTAGTCATACCTGAATGGTATTTTGCTATTTGGCGGACATTGAAGTCATCCTCCGCTATTACATCCGTCTTCTCGCAAATGCTTGTCCGTCTTCTCTATTTTCTCGTGTAAGTGTGTGTTTTTCCGTGTATATTTTTTTTTGAAAAAAATGATTTACTCTGGATAATAATCACGATACTTTGACCGGCTCTTTTTCCATCGTTTTTCAGATGTTTCCGTTGTTCAATGATATCTTCTGTTGGGATCTGGGTCAGGCTATACTGCATTTCTGTGAACCTACACACCCCAGTCCGGTTGTCATTTTCGCAAGTCGATATGTCAATCATGAAACCTATGTTTTCTTGTGCGGGGCCATTTTTGTTTCTTACGACGTCCACTACCCTCGAAAATTTGGCGTCACATCATGTTTGCATATCGCGATGACTGTCCAAATCTGGTGTCGCATGTCCCGTTATCCGCATACGGTGACCGCGGTATACCAGTTGGTCTAACATCACCTATAGTCAAAAATACCCAAATGTAGACTGCACATCAGAATGCAGTATCATATTCCTCTCATGATGACCGCTAACCCCTATGTCCAGAAATACAACATTTAGTCAGAATTTTCAAGTTAAATACAGCATATTCAAGTACGGAGCCTTTTCTCATGACTACCACTATCCCTGAACCATGATTATGTTAACTTGAAATAAACTACAATAGCGACCGCAAATCTTGACGTAGGAATCACATTCGTATTTCAACAATTGCGGACATCAAGCTCGGAATTATGCTACATATTTTTGGCTATATATATGGATGACGACTCAGCCCCTTCGGCACTTAGTCGTTTAATCTATATCGTCATTTTGAGGAATGAAGCTTACCTCGATTGCAAGACTTACACCTTCCTTTTTTGACTCCGGGGAAGAATACTCGCCCGTCGACAGGTTCACATCTTCCAAAAGGACTAGACTCGATTGTGAATAACGGCATTCAATCCCGCTATCAACGCGTCATTTTAAATTTTTAGATTTTTGGACGTCCACTCAACCAATGTATCAAGGCAAGCCATGCGATGTCTAGGCCGAGGTCTCAATACCTTGATACAAAACTGTTTTTAGTGGGGACCCAGCTTTTGGTATCGTGATTATATCCTTCAGTAGTCTTAAAATTTTCTTTTTGTAAAATTTTCGTGTTCTGCAAAATGATCAAACTTATCAGCGTAAAGAAATTTTACTTGGGGAGGGCTTCGTTACCCTTTCACACACTCGTTTGCGCCGCTATTCTTTGATGTTTCTCCTTCACTTGGCTCGTTGTTACTACACTGTTTTAAACATTCTAACGAACGAGTTAGTGTAAAATGTCCATGCTTGTTTGTTCCTGCATCCACAGACAAATTTATCAGTTTCCTATATGGTCGACCGCTCTCCCGGCGCATGGACTTCCTCCTGTTCACACTTTGGCAGGAAGGATGCTCATTTTCTTTAAAATCTCTTGTCTTCTAGCAGAGCTCAAAAAAAAATTGCGGTGATTTTGGAAAATATGTATGCATACTTGAGTACATTAGATTGTGTTTTGAAAAATAATATTTTACATATGCCTCTTTTAATGTTATGACATTGGTTACTCAAACATGGTCTTCCGCCTCTTTCCTCCTTTTGATCTTGACTTGTGAAATTTTCGAATCCCTTTCGAAAATTTTGCCCCAGTTTGTGTACATCTTTGTACCAACTCAATCTCGCTTTGTCGAAAGAAGTTTTGAGACCCTCTCAAAAATTTGCCCCAGTGTAAGTGTGTACTTGTCATTTCTTGATTTTGCCGAGCTGGAGAAATTTTTGACATCTTTCTCAAAAATTCTATCCCAATGTAGGAATTTTAATCAGCCCGTTCCTTAGAGCTTGTATATCTAAAGAATTTTTTTAAGTCCTCCCAAAAATTATGCCCCAGTTTTCTTGTGGGGTTACCTTTATCTTTCTCTCACCGAATCACTTCTGAGGTTTCATAGGGTTTGTTGGAAATTTTGTTTGGAATGACCGAGCTTGAGAGAGCGCCTACGTATCCTGTTTCGGGAATCAGGTAGAAACGTAGTTCGGGGTAAACGTATTGGAATTTTTGGTGAGACCGAACTCAAAAAAGCGCCTACGTATCCCAAAATGGGAATCAAGTCATGACGTAGTTCAACATACATAATTTTGGATTTTTTGGGTTAAAGCGACCGAGCTTGAAAAAGCGCCTACGTATCCCCTTGTAAGTACAGAGAATCAGGTCCCTGCGTAGTTCGTACATAATTTTGGATTCGGTTTTTTCTAAGAGAAATGCAAAATTACAAGCAAAGGGAATGCAAACAAAGAAAACCTAACTATGGAAATTCTAAATCTTCGCAGTTGTCTTCTTCTTCACACGTAGTATCTTTTGATGGCATCTGAATTTATCGCTTTTGGCCACTCTTGACCATCCATTTTAGCAAGTACTACGGCTCCTCCTGATAGTACTTTTCGCACCATATAGGGCCCTTTCCAGTTTGGTGCGAAATTTCCTTTGTATTTTTCTTGATTAGGCAATATTCGTTTGAGCATCAATTGCCCGATTTGAAACACCCTAGTTCTGACATGTTTGTTGAAAGCACGCGCCATTATTTGCTGGTATAGTTGACCATGGTAAACAGCAATCATTCTCTTTTCATCTATCAGAGCCAGTTGCTCATACCTTTTACGGATCCATTCCGCATCGTCCAACTCAGCTTCTTGTATTATTCAAAGTGAAGGGATTTCTACTTCGACTAGTATCACTGCTTCAGTGCCATACACCAACAGGTATGGGGTGGCTCCAGTTGAAGTCCTGGCAGTAGTGCGGTATCCTAGTAATGCATAAGGAAACTGTTCATGCCGGTCTTTGTAGTTATCAATAATCTTTCGGAGGATTTTCTTGATGTTTTGTTTGGCGGCTTCCACAGCCCCATTCATTTGTGGTCGATATGCAGTTGAATTCCGATGAGTGATCCGGAACTGCGCACACATGTCTTTCATCAAGTGGCTATTCAGGTTAGCCCCATTGTCTGTTATGATTGATTTTGGGATGCCAAATCGGCATATGATGTTGTTGCGTACAAAGTTTGTGACCACTTTCTTTGTCACCGATGAATAAGATGCCACTTCCACCCACTTGGTAAAGTAGTCTATGGCGACCAAAATGAAACGATATTTATTTGACGTAGCTGGCTCCATCGGTCCTATGACATCCATGCCCCAAGCGGCGAATGGCCAAGGTGACGTCATAGCATTTAGTTCTGTTGGAGGGACCTTTATCAGGTCTCCATGAATTTGACACTTGTGGCATTTATGGACAAATTTGCTACAGTAATTTTTCATGGTCATCCAAAGAATAACCTGTTCTCAAGATTTTCTCTACTAGCACGAACCAATTCATGTGAGGCCCACAGGTTCCATCATGCATTTCTTCAATTAATTTTGTAGCTTCAAAAGAGTCAACACATCTAAGCAATCCCAAATCTGGAGTTCTTTTGTACAGGACATTCTTGTTGAGGAAGAAACCATTTGCTAACTTCCTGATAGTCCTCTTCTGATTTAAGGTGATTCCTTCGGGATATTCTCCTTTCTCCAAGAACATTTTAATGTTAATGTACATGGTTTTCCATCAGTCTCAACCTCTACAAAAGCACTGTGGGTCGGCTGATCTCTGATTTTAATTTTGACAGGATCAATGTATCTACTGTCGGGATGTTGAATCATGGATGCTATTGTTGCCAATGCATCGGCAAACTCATTCTGGGTTCTTGGTATATGTTTGAACTTGACCTCTCGGAAACGATCTGCCAATCTTTGCACAAGTCCAACATACGGTATGATCTTTTCATTTTTGGTGGCCCACTCTCTTCGAACTTGATCGATTAGCAAATCCGAGTCGCCGATTACCTGAAGTTCTTTTACATCCATGTTGAGGGCTAAATGTAGACCAAAGATACAGGCCTCGTATTCAGCCATGTTGTTGGTGCAATTGAAGCTTAACTTAGCCATCACTGGATAATATTGGTCCGAGTCTGAAACCAAGACGACTTCGATTCCTAATCCTTTAAATTTGACCGCTCCATCAAAGTATACTTTCCATCCTGACTCATCTTCGTTTTCTTCGCCTTCAATTGTCATTATTTCTTCATCTGGGAAGTAAATCCATAAAGGTATGGGATTGTCATCTACCGGGCTTCTTACCAGTAGATCTGCCAATGCCTACCCTTTAATTGCTTTCCATGTGACGTACTGAATTTCAAACTCACTTAACATCATTTTTGTTATACCTCGCATTTTGTACATTTGAATATTCCGAGTTAATGGCGGGAAGTTAAGGACAAGGTTATAAATTATTTTAGAATGTATAAGTTGCGTATTCATTCTTTTTATTGGAATGGAGCATTAGGGGTAAATTCGGGATAAGGAGAAATTGGAGGCTAAAAGTTGGAAAAGAATTTTCATGAAATGGCCAAAAGGCTTAGGTGGCCGTGGGCCCCACCTATATTTTGACCAATATTTTTATGCCATGGAATGGCACATGTGTACACTACATATTTGTGGGAGTTGTATGTATATATATACAAAGATTGCTATGCAAGACTTATTCATCTTTTGAGAATTAAAGAAAAGTCTAGAAAATTGAAGAAAATTGGAGAAGAAAAAAAAAAGGGGGCCGGCCATGTGCATGGCCATGTGCCTATACTTGTATATATATATATATATGTGTGATGACACACAAGACACAAATCATCATCCATAACTCTAGAAAATTCAAGAGAAAGAAAGAGAGAGAGAGAGGCTCGGCCAAGGGGCTGGCCGAAATCAGCCATGGAAAAGTGAGAGGAAAAAAATTATTTCTTCATGCTTTCCTACTAATTAGAAGGCCCTCGTTAACGTGGAGTAGTCGTTGGAGCAATTAATTTGTTCGTTGTTGCCATGGACACACCTAGCCGTGGAGAAGTTGGTTGGAGGAGGTAAGGTTTAATCTTTATTTTCATGTGTTATGCATGGTTTGTGGATGTTGTGGAGTGCGGAAATGAATGGAATTTATAAAAGTATGGTGTGTTGAAGTGTAGCCGTGTACATGTTGTTGGTGAAGGTATGATGAACAAATTCTATTTAATGTTTGGTTGATGTTGTTATGGATGGTTTGCATATGTTTGGCATGTAGAAATGAATGGAATTCATGGGATTATGTAGATTGAAACTTGGCCGTGTAGGGCTGTTTTTGGTAGAATATAATGAACTCATTTTATATAGTATTTTGGTTGTTGATTGTTGTAGATTATGTGATGAAAATGAAGGTTTGATGACTCAAATGGAAGTCGTAATTGTTGTGGGCTGATTTAGAACATAACGTAATTTTAATATAGTTGCTTGAGTTGATGAAAATGATGTTGTTAGTGTATGGAAGTGTTGATGTAGTTTATGAGTTTGGAAGAAGAAAATGTGTTATTGATGTTCCTAATGTAGTTGGAAGATTTGGGTTGGGATGTCTTGAACATTTTGTGAATTGATTATTGATATTGTTATTATGATTGTTGGTTTGGTTGTTGTTGATTTGGCCGAGTTGAATTCTCGGGGATGTTGAAGTTATAGGGGAAATGCTGCCCAAATTTCCGTAAACAAAGTGTTAGTTTGAAATCGGATTCTTAAGTGCTTATGGCTAATGATTGATATCTAATGACGTGATTGTAGATCGTGAGAAGCCAAGGCATAAGTTTGGATTAGCCTAGGAGCGTCCAAGGTATGTTAAGGCTCGTCCCTTTCTTTCAAAGGCATGATTCTTAGATTGCGATTTCATAAAATGCTTCCATAACTTTGTTGTTTTCAAAAGTTTTGTTTTCAAAAGAATTTTGTTCCTAAACGAGTCCGAAACTACGAACGCCCGTAACTCTCACAGATGGGCTCGGATCGCTTCGAAACCATCGTAGAAGATTTCATAACGAGTAATAATCTTTAACTTTCATAAGCGGGCCCGGATTGGGTTGATGCTCGTCCGTGGGCCCCGCGACTTTCCCTTGTTGGTTCTAACGACCTATTTGTGAAAAGAATTCTGAAATGACTGTACCTTTCCAAAACGGAGGTTTATGACTCCGTAAGCTTTCATGACAACAACGATGGATATGTTTTACAATGACAACGATGATGTCAAAAATGAGAATATTTTCCTACGATGAATATGATGATGATGATTCCATTATTAAAGGTTCCAAGTCTATGATTTCAATGACGATATGAGAATGTTGAGCTAATTCTTGATTTCTCAATTTTATTCATGAATGATGACTATTTTTAAAAATTCCAAAGTATATGAATTGATGCCTTATGATCCTATTTTACGTTTCCTCGTGAAGTTATTCTTCATTGACTGTCTCACCTTATAATAATCGTTCCTTCGAGGTAAGGCAAAGCGACCATGATTATTCCATTATACAATCGGAGGTTACCGACCTTACGTCACTCCGATAGATACATGACTTTCTTTGGGCTCTCATGCATGCTATTTATATGATATATGAATATGATATATGTATATGTATATGGGGAATATGGGAAAGTGCGAGAGCGTTATATACGCGTAACCACCTGATCAATTGGTATAATATGACATGATACCGTCCCGGACGCGGGATATGTGGTTATGGATCGGGCTGCACGTTCCGCAACAATATATTATATGGATCGGGCTGCACGTTCCGCGACAATATAATATATATATATATATATATATATATATATATATATATATATATATATATATATATATATATATGGATCGGGCTGCACGTTCCGCGGCACTAGCGAGGCATGGTTCCGCCTAAAGGGCACTCGGATGTGCGGGTTACTCTTTATCTCATGAAATGCCCTATGTTTTCATCTTGTTACTATTCATGCTTTGCATCCTTCTATATTTTGTTACTCATGCCTTCATACTCGAGTACGTTGCTCGTACCGACGTCCCTTTCTTGTGACGCTGCGTTCATGTATCGCGTGTGTATACCCGGATGAGTTGAAGATATTAGCGAGAAGATGTTCCGGCGGGATTGGCGAGCTCCATTTTCTCCCGAGTGCTTCGCCGAGTCGAGCAATATGATATGGTTTCATGTTCCATGCTAGAGACTTTGCAGACAGTGTCGTGTATGTAGTATGTCAGTTTTGTAAGCGGCTCCATAAGCCGATGTATTGTGATGCATTATTCTACGGGTCTTATACGATCACAGTTCTTACTTAATTTGAAAAGGATGAAAAGCAGGTTATTTCCGAAAAGCTTTCATTATGTACTCATGTTATGCTATGAGGGCCCAATATGATTATGAGTGCCACGAGAGTCAGAGGGTTCGCTCGGCCCTAGGTAAGGGTCGGGTGCCCATCACGCCCCAACGAAAATTAGGGTGTGACAAATTGGTATCAGAGCAGTTCGTCCTAGGGGTTGTCTGCAAAGTCGTGTTCGGTAGAGTCCTGTTTATGGTGTGAAGCCGGCCACATTTATAAACAGGAGGCTACGGGGCATTTAGGGTGGTTACTCTTCGTTCACTTCTTAGATCGTGCCATAGAGCCAAGTCATAGGAAATGAGATTCCCGACACTGACCTCTGACTTCAGCAGAGAAATGGCAGCAACGGAAGAAGGTGATTAACGATACGGGAAGCTATAAAGCACGCAGGTAAGTAAAGGTACGAAAGGCATATGCCGAGCACGGTATTGACGTACGATTGAAAGGTAAAGTTGAAAAGTTTGAAAGGGAAAGTAAACAAGAAAGGGCAACACGTGTGGTCATGTTGGGCCTATGAGGTAAGTCTATTATTTTCAGACTCTTATGAATATTGAGAGCCCCGTGCGGCTGTGACACGACACGATATGATATGATATATGTATGTGATGGCCCCGTGAGGCACTGTCGGTATTTCCTGCGTGCAGGTTTTGAGACAGTAAGGAATACAGAGGAACCCTGCCGAAATTTTCTTTGGGAATAATACGAGAGTAAGATGTAAGTTTGGAATATGTCTGGAAAAGGTCACATGAATAGTAACGATGGGATTTGACCAAGCCGTAAGTGCGGCTGCCCTTTTGGAAGAATAAGTTAAATTGCGGAATTAGCAATAATAGTAAACAGGAGGTCAATGGGGATATGGTAATAAGGAATTTGGAATGGACTAGCGATGTTAAGAGATGGACTAGCCATAAAAGGTCGCGTAGGACGGGCGGATCATCAGGTCGGTAAGGAAGAGGAGCTAACGGGAGAAGGAGATAAGAAGAAAGCGAGACATCCGTGTAGTAATAGGTTAAGTTGTGTGACGGAAAACACAGGTGCCGTAAGTGACGGAACGATGAAAAGCCAAGTTATAAAAAGTTGAAAAACGAGGAAAAATGAGTGCCATAAGTGTCGAGATGGCGGAAGGCCAAGTCGTAGGAAGGAACAGGGTAGAATAAATGCCAGAAGATGACTGGTATGACATAGGTAAACGTGGATGAACGGAATACGTTTTGAAAATGAGAGAAAGATTATGTAGGAGTAATGTATCCTGAATGATACGAAAAGGGAATAAGATTTCTCGTGTACGGAAGAGATAGGCACAAATGGGAGAAATAATGAGGGGATACCAAAAGAAGCACCCGATATAGGTTGGGGTAAAGGTAATATTTCGAGCGAACTTTGGATACTTGTTGTCGGAGTAAGAGTATTGCCTAATTGAGATCGGAAGTAAGGACGTGAGGCAAGTATAAATAGATAATGATATAAGTACACCCACTAAAGGGGAAGCGGGTGAGAAGTTTTGCGAACTTTGAATGACATAACGCTAGGAAGTGGATGCGTACGAGGACAAGAGTATGATAAGAAGACGGTATGGAACAACTTAAGAGATAATGTTAGAACCCGTATTTGGTGCATTGGGACAATCCGAATTAATTATGATAAGTTAGGGTCCAAACCATTCCGGGATACAAATTCGGGACTTTTGACCTTCGATTTTATTTTAAGACATAACTCGTACATGAATTTGTTGGTATGGAACAATTAGGAAAATTTGGGACCAAAAATGAAATTTGTGAAACTTGAAAATCATGCATTTTCTTGCAGTTGGCCGTGTGGCTTGAAGGAATGGCCCACACAAATTGTGTTCAATTTTTATTGCTCCAACACATGGTGTGGGCCAAGGACAATTGTGCACTTCATATAATAGCAAAAGATGATCAACTAGTCTTCATTATTCATTCCAACACTTAGCAAAAAAATAGAAGTTGAAGAACTCCCTTAAGGAAGCTCTCGGCCAAGAAAAAAAAAACCAAGTTCAATTCTAGCCACTCCAAAAATATTTTGTTGATGCAAACCCACTATTTTGAGGTCCCTAAGTAGCATGGAAGCGTTGTTCGGGTCATCCAACCATTCGTTGTGTCAATTGCAAACCCTAGCCTATTGTGAAGTTGAAGGAAGAAAGGTAAGAATTGATTATGTTTATGTGTTATAAAGGTTGTATGCATGTTGTAGTATGTTAAAATGGATGAATATCATGAAAAATAGTATGTTGGAAGTGAGTTGTGTGTGCATGGTGTGTTAGCCGTGTGAGGTGTGTGTATGTTGTGTTGTGTTGAGGTGATGAATTGATCTTATGTATGTTGTGATTGTTGTAGAGTGGAGAAATGAATGAGAATCATCCATATATGTTTGTGGGAGGTGTTGGCCGAATGTAGGCCATTTGTGTGACAAAGAATGAATTAATATTGCTTAATGTTTTAGTCGTCGTCGTTATGAATTCTATGTTGGAAATGAATGTTTAATGACTCAAGTTTGATGTTGTGATTGTATGGGCTGATTTGGAGATTATTGTACATTTGATGTAATTTGTATATTGATGAGAATAGCATTGTTAGAATGTGAATTGTTGGTGCAAATCATGATTTGGAAGTGAGGATGTGTTATAGTTGTGTTATCGGGTTTGGGGACTGATTTCGGGTAGATTGGAACAATTGTTGGATTGTTGGAAATGTTGTATGAATTGCTTAGAATGTCTTTAAATATTGTTGGTATGGGTTCGGTTAGTATTTGAATGTATAAGCGTCGATGTTGGCTTGAAGGTAAGCCGTTGAATTGAATATATTGAAAGTTGTTGAATGATGGAAAAGAGAGCTATTAATGTTGTATTGCCTTTCGGATTGATTATTAATGTTGCTAGGTTGGTTGTTGTTGTTGATTTGGCCGAGTTAAATTCTCGGGGTTGGCCTATTTACGGAAATGCTTTTGCCCAATTTCTGTAGAATTAAGGGCTAAATTGGAATTAAATGCCCAAATGTCTCTAGCTAATGTTTGGCATATTATGACTTGTTTGTAGACCTTGGGCAGCCCGAGACGTAGGTTGGATTTATCTTGAGTTTGAGCTAGCGTTGAGTGCGTACGAGGTATGTAAAGCTCCATTCTTTCTTCTTCGGCATGCCTTAGTTACCAATAGGCTATGACACGAGCCTCGAGGAAATTCTATTCTCGCAATCCGAGCATGTTTATGACTCCTATTCGTTTCTCGGAAATTCGTATGTTGGTATGATGAAATATTGGCTTTTATGCCTTTGAAATATTTGATTTTCAACCTTTGCACAAAAAGTTTGGCTTTTAAAAGTTCCGTAACAACGAACGCTCGTATCTTTCTGAAAAAGGCTCGGATTGCCTCGATATGCTCGTAGGTGATTGTATGATGTATGATAAGTATGTTTTTCATAGGCGGGCCCGACTCGGGTCAACACCCGTCGGTGGGCCCGCGACTCTCCTTTTTGTAATTCGATGACTTGTGACAAAATATGATATGACTAATATCCCGACTTTAAGTATGGTCATTTTACTTATCATTTGAGTCTATGATAATGATTTTATGCATATAGTTACTCACGCCGTTCGTGCATTCCGGGCCGTTATATCCTTCGCCGAGTCCCGGGCCGGTTCGTTGTCGTGCGCACTTTGTTATACTCCTGTTATCTTGTGATTATGCTTCGCCGAGCCCCTCGCTCGAGGGCCGGGTTCCATATTTGGTGTTTATGCCGTGTATGGCGTTATCTTGTGTTTGATATGTGACGGGGATACGGAGATTTGAAACTTTTTGTTATGTTTGTGTTATGGCGCCATCGACAGCGGCGACCATATTTTACGTGCCCATATGCATGATTCGTATTTTTAAAGTAAACATTTTGATATTTTGGAAATGCGTTTATTTTTAAACACCTCATTTCGATTACGACTGTATTTTGTATACTACATTTTAGCTTTGCATACTCGGTACATATTTCGTGCGGCCCCCTTTCTTCGGGGCCGCGTTTCATGCCGCGGTACGTACGCACGGTTGGTGATCCACCGTTTAGGACACCTTAACTTGGCGTTTGGAGTGCTCCCCTTATTCCGGAGCCACATTTTGGTATATATTCGTTCGTTGCATTTGTATATATTCATTCGGGGGTACGGCGGGGGCCGTCCCTTCATATGATTCGTTTGTCCGTTTAGAGGTCTGGACATGTATGTGGGTTATGCCCGTTACGTACGATGTGTGTTTGTATATTATTTGTTAGGCGATCCCATTCGCGGGAAGCCTCGTCGGCTTGCATTTGTATATGTTTTGGGCCGTTGCGCCATTTGATAGCCTTGCCGGCTTTGATATATATATATATGGTTGTGTTTGCGATGTGTTTGAGACAGCGTTTGATATTTGTGTCTGTATAAGCCATCTGTTTGCGACTCAGATTTGTGATTGTGTTTGGGGTGCCCATTTCGGGCACTAGTCACGGCCTACGGGGTTGGGTCGTGACAGAAGTGGTATCAGAGCGGTTCGTCCTCGGAATGTCCACAGACTGTGTCTAGTAGAGTCTTGTTTATCGGTGTGTTGTGCACCACATCTATAAACAGGAGGCTACAGGACATTTAGGATGTTGTCTTTCCTTCTGATCTTAGATCGTGCGATAGAGCTGTGTTATCAGGATGACCTTTCTCTGACACAATGTTATGTTTTCAGCGATGCCTCCGAGGAAGGCCACAGCTGCCCAGAAGGGCAAGTCTACAGCAGCAGGTGAGACCAGCCGAGCCCGGATGACTACTAGGGCTCGTGCCCAGATTGAGCCAGATATTGTGCCTCCGACGGCTAGTTCTGCTACGCCGCCAGTATCGGAGGGATTTGGAGCAGCCACAGCTGCAGCACAGGGGGCGGCTCCACCGCCAGCTCCCGCGGCACCAGTACCTGTACCTCCAGCACCCCAGCCAGGGGCGGATGATGGGACCCTGCGAGAGGCAGTTCAGTTATTGACTCGGTTGGTAGCGGGGCAGGTCCACAGACAGGGAGCAGGGGATGATCGTGTAGACAGGCGCGATAGTCAGAGGGCCCGTGATTTTCTACTTTGTGGCCCACCAGAGTTTTTCGGGTCAAAGCCCGCAGAGGACCCTCAGGAGTTCATCCGACAGATGCAGCGTACCCTGCGATTGATTAGTGCTTCCGAGACAGAGTCGGTTGAGATGGCGTCATACCGGTTGCACGATGTAGCGGCTAATTGGTATGAGTCGTGGATGCTGTCCAGAGGCGAGGGTGCCCCTCCAGCCGTATGGGGCGAGTTTACAGAGGCCTTCCTGGCCCATTTTCTGCCTCCGGAGGTGAGGCGAGCCAGGGTAGACAGATTCCTGCTGTTGAAGCAGAGGGGTGATGTGGCGTGATTTTACGCCACAATCGATGCTTTTTAGCTATAAGTTTTACTTGTTTTTAAGCGAGTCTATGTGATTTTACGTGTTTTCTAGTGTTTTTCAGGAAAAGGAACAGATTTGACTTGATCACGCTTGAAGTGCAAGAACAGGTCGTAAATGCGATTTACGGACCGTATTCCACAATACGGGCCGTATTCCATGGTTGTGTTAAAGAATAAGAGAACCGAAACTCAAGTT
>NW_026716958.1:0-16881 GCF_029784015.1 Lycium ferocissimum | reverse complement strand
AAAGCCCCGACATGTGCCCCCCCTTAACTTATGGTTGAGGCTATCTCGGTGATCCTTTAAACCCGTTTACTTCCTCACTTTCCAAAATCCATATATATATATATATATATTAACATGCTCATATAACATAATCTTCATCCCTAACCTTCCTCAATATTACCATGAACCATTTTGTGAATTTTCCTTTTTGCCCTTGACCTTTCTCAATATTTCCACGTTAATAATATTCAAACTACTTATGCACATTAAAATAATTTTTTTTTTTGAAAAAATGATCTTGTCCTCGACATTACGCAACTATCTCGGAAATATCCGGAGGCGTACGAAATGCGGGCTATAACAGCAATATAGAATTCAACTCTCTTGTCAATTCCTTTGCCTCTAATCTAGTATAGCACCGTTATCCTTTCAATATTCCTTGGTCATTTGCTCTCGGTATCGTCATGTTGTTCAAGGTCTTCTGAAATGATTTTGGTACCTTACCACGAGATACGCGCTCGATTCTTGTTCATTTATTTACTAGCTATTAGATTCATTTTACGCAACTCTCACTTTTTGTTTTAGAGTCTATATCGGTCACATCTTAGGATTCATCGTTTGAATCTCTACACTTGTATTTTTTCTTACTTCTTCCCCGCTTTAAAGTCTTACTTATTTCATTCTCAAATGTTGTTACCTCACTTCCAATTTTGAATTCATGTATCCCTTTCCCTCGATTCCATTACTATCTTTGCATCATAGTCATGCCATTTCCCATAATTTATAGATACGGCAATTCATGTGTGATGTCTTAACATACTCGTACGGCGAGTTTGTGATCAAACAACACAACCAACACACGTCAGGACAAGGATAACATGACACACCAGCAGGCGCACAGGGCCATGAGTGTGTCATCCTCAGTGCTTTCTTTCCTTCCATAAGGCTACTAGCTCATGTGTATATACACAACTATCCACCGTCCGTATAATGTCACTTATCTATTCTTTGATACACGTAGTTCATATAGCGTACGTATTTTTCTTTTCTTCCGTCTAGAATTATTCCTATCTCTGTGTAATCAACTTATAGTAACCGTAAATGCATTTTCCCTTAAACTGACCATCTTTGTTCTCAAGGATCTAGAAATCTCGTACGTTGTTAATACCCCTTATGCCTGTTACTTTTTTTGCTTGTCTTGCACTAAAGCATTTTATTTCAAAACCAATCATAATTATATCGTATTTGTCGTTGAAGATAGTCTTGCTTTATTGCTTTAGGTAAATGCGATAAAAATCATAACTCATAGCCACATTTTCTTTCCAACTTATTCCTTTATATACTTTACTCATTAATAGTCTTTGTTATAGGATATTCGTAGGAGATGCCTCTTCCTTTTCTCATAATACGACTACTTCTTAAGTGCGCGTACTTCGCATATTTTCTTTTCTTTCTGTACCCATACTTATTCCTTTAGATTCTTTCCTCCTCAATTTATCTCATTACCTCTCGTTTTATAATCAATCCTTTTTTCCTCGCACAACCAACCCAATTCTTAACTCAATACTGCTTTGTCCTTTAGAATATATTACTTCTATACAATCCATTCTTTGCTTAAAAACTTATTCTATTCATTAATCATCCCCTCTCATCCTTATTATCTTTTGATCCTTCTCCTAACAATCATTCTATTTTATTATTCATCTTCCCGTAGTCTTGATCTTTTACTTCCGACCAAAGATATCACTCGTGATCTCGATTATAAAAATCCTGAAACCGTTACTCTTTTCCTTATCAACACCTCTTGATTCTTTTTGATTGACTCACTTTTTCCTTTTGCTGTTGTTGTAATTTACATCATTGTGGAAACCTACATGTTAGACTTTCCCCAACAAGGTCTTATAAGCTTTCTTATCTACTACCCACGTAGCAACGGTTAGTTTCGTACTTGCATTCCTTTCTTTATTCATATAGAACATGTCACATCTTTAGTCATTTCCTCGCTATACTTTACTTACTTTGTATTACGGTTCTTGCTACGTTCTCGTTATATCTGATCATAATCAACTATAGAGTGCCACTTCTTGATCTCATTATTACTTTGTTTATAAAATAGAATAAACCTGTGACGAGTAAGCATACTTAGCAGGTACTCTTTTTGATCGGACCACGTAAGTTGTCTTATCAGTATTCAAGTCGTTATAACCCTTAAGTATTTTGTACCTGTCTCGGTCATCTGTTACTTTATTTTTTGCTAATAGACTTGTCGTATTCTGCATATACTTATCCGTCTAATGAATACTTAGATTATCACGCTCTGTGGAGTTACCACTTTCTGCTTACATGTATGTTTTGGTACTACAGTCTCCCTAATTTACTCTTAGTATTTCTCTTTTACCGTATCGATGTCGATCTTATAATTCTTTGTTACTATCGGTGTGAGCGTTTAACTCATTTCTTGTGGTTGTCAACGATACTCCTAACTTAATCCGTCTGCCATTACTTTTTTTACCTGACATCTTTTCCCGTTAGGACATATTACAAGCTTATATCTTATCTCGCTTTAAATTCTAGGAAAATTTCGACGAGTTTCCTTTATATTCTTACTATTCAAAACCTACACGCGACAAATACCAACAATGTCTCCACGGGGCAATATATATATACACGACATATCTCGACGCCACACGGGGGCTCCCGATTTCAAGTAAAGGTACAAAGATGTCGGAACTTACCTGGTATATCCACCTCGAGATGTACACAGTCCTTTAGCGATCGCACTTTTGTTATACTGTCTATTTACTTTCCACTTTCGTTCTTGACTTTACATTTCAATCATACCTCGATATTCTTGCTTATCCCGACATACATGTTTCGTGCCATTGCTTGCCTTTGTCTTGATTCATTCAATTTGTTTAGTTCACGTACTTTTAAACTGAACTTATCGTGAGATATACATTTAATCAATTCTTCTGTTGTATTTACACTGACTTACCTCTATGACAACCAATCCATTATCGTATAAATACATATTCTAATAACATAGCGTCAACGAAGTGACTTACCTTTGTAACTTCCACCAACATCAGTCACTGTACCTTCGATATCGTTAACCTATTTGAAATCAAGGTTAGTATAAGAATCTCATTTCCTATAGCTTGGCTCTATTGCACGATCTTAGACATGAAAGAGATAACCATCCTAAATGCCACAGCAGCCTCATTTGTAAATGTGGCATACGACACGCCGTAACAAGACTGCACTAGATACGACTTTACGAGACGACCCACAAGACTGGCACCGATACCTGACTTTGTCACACCCAGGTGATAGGGCATGATGGGCATCCACATCTCAACTTGGGCGGCCGAACCCTCTGGCATTCACATAATGAAGCTATACATATAAAAGAATATTTCGGAACTATAATAAGGTACTTCTTGTCAAACCATAGAAATTTGCGAACGATACTCAATTAATCAAAAATCGAGTAAGTCAAGCTGACATATCGGCTTTACATGAGTCGCTTTAATCAATGCGTGACATCTTAACATAACTAACTACGGACATCTGTGAGAGTCTCTAAGAGTAAACACTTGAATCATATGAATCGGGACAAGGCCCCGACATACCTACTAACATACGCATGATAACTATAGTGACTCGGCAACACTCCGGAAAGAAAAATGGAGTTTGCCAATCCCGGTGATGACAACCATCCTAGCTAAATACTTTTACGCAAAAACAATGCGGGAGCGTATTGGCATGAACCACGGCGCCCCCGACGAAGGGGCGTCGGTCTCGAACAATAACACCCAGGAAGTATGTAAGGCGGCTAATAATCGTAAAGAATGAGATATAAGCCATATTGAAAGTATGAGAAACCGTAGTTAATATGAATGACACGAAAGCGGAGAATAACCATGTATGGTATCCCAGAAGGCAATGACTAGAAATGTAAATATATACCATGCCGTGCCATTTATTAAGGGACTCGGTGAAATATAAATATATACGGGGTACCCGACCTACAGTGAGGGACTCGGTGAAGTAATCATATATATACGTGTGACCCTACGGGAGGGACTTGGTAAAATAATCATATATATACGCGTGCCGGCTCTCTAGTGAGGGTCTCGGTGGGCAATGCCAATGAAAGCTGTGCACATGAATACATGCCGGCCGGGACTCGGTGAATGATATATTAACGGCATGCACGAGTAGAATATCATGAGCAACCATATGCAAACTAAATCATCATTTGAGACTCAATAGAATAATTAGAATGAATCAACACTTGAGAATCAAAGACAACTGTCACGTCAAGTACCGTTGAGAACTGAAATTTATTGGAGTAATGTTCATCATTCACTCGTTTATGTAATTCATGCCAAAAAGAAAGAAGGGATAGCCTTAACATACATATAAAAGCAAATGAATGCAAGTGAGACTCATAAGATTATTTCTGGAACTCTTTGAATAACCTAGAAGCATAACACCCTCGAATGTCACTATGGATTATAATATCAAAATAGGACTTCGGGAATCGTAGACACGTATCGAGGACATAATGAAATAGCTTATGGAAATCAAAAGACATTAGCCATTCTAGTATTTAAGAATAGAAGCTTCTTTAAGAGTTTATACGTTCGTCGTCGGATTTGTCCATATGAACTTGCCAAAAGAAGAAAAAGGAATAGCCTTAACATGCACTTGTCGACTTCTCAAATTAACCATAACAGGTGTCGGGCTTCACCAATCTACAAACAATACCAAATATGCCAATAATCAAATTAGGATACTCTTTCGAACCAATCCCTTAATTCTTTAGAAATCTAACGATATTTGGGTAGCATAATAAACCTAATAATCCAATTTATTCCAAAATATCAATCCCAATGCCAACATCAATATCGGCAAATACATATTCGAATAGAATCAAATCCATTCTTAAATCACTTCCAAAAACAGCACCAATATACGGAATCTTTGTATACACAACACAATTCATGAGTATATACGTGGTGTAACAACAAACATAACAACGACTATAGTCAATCCCACGATATTCCATCCCACAAAACAATTTATAACACGAAACGACCCGCGCCAATACAACAACAATTTATCCGATTTAGATATAGTTTTTGTAATTCTTTCATCTAGCAACGTAGATACGACTCGGATAACTCAAATACATCTAGGAGAGGATTTTAACACCTTATATGCCAAGAAGTACTCTTTTTCCACCTTACTTCACTTTGAAGAAAGTTCGAACTTAACAACACGACGACAAAAACAAAGATCGACGAGATCTAAACGAATTAAAAACCCCGTCCATAACTTAAATATCCATCCTCAATAAAGAGAATTCTTCAATTAGGATAGAAAGAATATATATATACACGTATGTATATGGTCTCTCTTGTAATAAAATGTTGCTGCTCCTATAGATATTCATATAAGTATATCATCCACGTTGGTTGCCTTATCTACAATTATTGGTGAATTAGCTAGTGTCTTCCCAAAGATGATCTACATAATGTAAACACCCTTTCCTTTAATTTTGTGACAACCATAGATTAGTATCATTACGTACGTACATACCCGACATATATCATCACATCATATAATCATCCACAACTAAACATAACATGAAACTTACAAAAACGGGGCAACGTTATCTCGGAACCCCCGATATATATATATATCCAGCAACCTATCTCAGATCACACCAACGGATAAACGGTAGCATAAGCGAGCAAGGGGTACGTGCGCGCGTATGGGAATGTCCCCCGACTGTTAGAGTCGTTGACTCTTACGGGCGCATTTCACTCTAGGACATCCCAAAGATTAACTTATCCTCGTCCATTATCGTGCCCATGCCTTATCTCTTCTCTATCAAATGGGAACGTCCCAAAACATAGGTCATACTCATTACTATCGACAACGTATATCTACAACTCTCTCTCATATGTCGACGGACTTATGAACGTAGCCTAGTTCTATGACGGGATAGGGCCCCGTGAGATTCGTGGATACGTATATCGGAAGATGCGTACCGAAAGTCTGAACCTAGAACAATGGAGCACTCGAAGGAAGGGAATAATCATCATAAGATTGGTTTATCAACAAGATTAATACTGAATGCGCATGTGACAAGTGCCCGAAAGAAAGGTCGATGCCCTCACATACCTTTGTCGTTTACTATTAAAATTACTTGCTCGTTCTTATTTAAATCTAATCAACCTTCAAGAGGATTTGTATCAACATTAGTTAGATAATCATGATAATTATCATATACCCTACCGCATATGGGGCCTTATAAATAAAATCACCCGACCCGTTGTGGGACTCGGTGTTTATACTCATATCATATTCTATACAACGGTGAACATTCATAATAACAATCGTTTATCATAAACAATAAGCACAATCCATTCGTGAATTTAGAATTCCATATCAATCCTCCATATTCATGACCAAAATTCATTTCGTGTTCTTTCACATATAACACTATTCCATGTTCTAAATGTCGGTGGATAACGTGTATTAAAATGTGCGTGATAACATATCCATTTTCATGACTCGGTGAAAGATGTCAATTCAACCATGGCACTATTGTCACATTTGCAACTAAATCATATATCCTCGGTAATAAGTGTTTCAACTCGAGTATCAACGATAGACATCTTGAGAATACTCTTTGAATGTCACTATGAACTATGTCGAAACAGAGCCTCGAGGATATCGTACACTTTTCTCCAAGCAAAATAGCTTATGGAATCGGAAACATTTGTCTTCGTAGATGACTTTAGGAATAGGAGCTTATCGTAACTACTGTACATATAGAAGACTGCGAGGGCGATGATTCAAGAGTTCTAACGTCAAACATATGTGACTCGATAAGAATCATGGAAGTGAATAGAGGTCTTGAATCACGTTGAAGACGTTGAATGGAAATGAATAAAATGAAGTGGGACTCCTATTTATAAACTTACGTCTAAGACATGCCAAAAGAAAGAAGGGATAGCTTTACATACCTTGATTTACGACCCTCGAAACAATTATGACGGTCGGCCCTTTTTAAGACTTTATCGACAAGATAATGATAGTAACGCAAGCATCGACGGACTTGTAATCAAGCACGACCCGACAAGACGACATATGGGCAATACGACGAGCCACGAGGTCGCTATTTGACAACTATTCGGCATTTCACCTTGCCCCGCTCTCTAAACTCCGTTTGATCAATAATACAACTTCAGGAACCTATGTAACACTTCGGTTATCATTCAAAAATTTAATTACAATAAATGTCATAACTCTATGCTCTATACATCCTCTAAGACATCAAATAATTGAACTCGGCTTTCGAACACACTCAAGTTATAATCCATATTACATCAACTTTGATTTAATCTTGCAACTCGAATGTCGTCATACCTCACTTGATATATTTATCAACAACAATATTGATATCGAAACACCGTATTAACTATAGTACGCATTAGAATCGGTCTAAGCTAGCATGTTAACAAAATTAAGGCATTTCCCCGAAACTTAACAATCCTCGAGATTCCAATTAACAAAACATCAATTAAAATACAAACAACAAAAATACCAACAATTTCAATAGTTATCAACTAAAATTAAATCCATTCTTAAATCAGCAAAACCAGCCAAACAACGTTTAAACCCCATCTTTATTCCAAAATTTCTCAATAATATTATAACAAAAACAACAAAAACTTGTCAATCCAATTATTCCGGCCAGTCATAACAATTCGTAAGAACACCGCCCAAACAGCCATGAACTACAATAATAATTTTATCCGATTTCCGATATAATTTTCATATTTTTTCATCTAGCAATGTAGATATGACTCGGATAATTCAAATACATCTAGAGAGAGGATTTCTTACCTTATATGCAAAAAGTACTCTTCTTCCACCTTACTTCACTTCGAAAAAAGCCCGGATTGAATAATGTGACAAATGGAACAACAAGATTGAAGCGGTGTGCAAACCCATATGTTGTTCTTGAGAACAATAATACTTTTTTTTCCTTAGTTGTAGCTCAGCTGCTGTTTAGAAGTTGTAAGTTAAGGTTGCTGCTACAGCTATGTTCATGCCATCCCTTCATCATATAGCTTTAGGATTTTAAAGAATAGATAATATTATTCCATACCTTGTATACTACAACGTGATTAGCTAGGATAGCATAATTTAATTGACCGTTTTGGCATACTCTCCCTTTTTACATATGTCATTTGTTCACCAAAAGTGCTATGACTCATCAAATAATCTAATGTCATCTTAGTTTAACCATCGCCACATGGCATTTGTAAATCCAAAGTTTCTTTCATTATCTATGATTAAATATTATTGTCACCGAATATTTATCCAATAACCTTTATTAATTTCTTGTCTTCCACTACAATTCTCCATTTGACTAATTACCCACATAATTAATTCCTTTGTCCCAATTTACTTAAATGGTAATTATTTGCAATACACTACATATACTCATTGTCATGATCATTTGACATAGCACTAGTCCATAGCCCTTTTTGGTACACACAGAATATTATTTCCAATCACCATCATTCCACTTTCGAGTCTTAAATAATTTTGAGAATTTATCCTTTTATACACCGATCTCTTTATTTGCATACTTGAATATGACCGAATCCTCCGTGCTCAGGTAAATTTTCAAATCGTGTTGGATGGTTCCTACCTCCTTGTCAACTTTGGACCGTGTTCCGTTCATATAAATGTCAAACCCTCAATGAAACTTATTTTCTTAATTGATTTAACTAATATTTACAACACATCTATACCATCACTCTAACCACCTATAAGCTTGGGGGATAACCTTGTTTCCATTATCAATGTCATTTAACTCGCACGCTTTCCAACGCATGAAAACACGGGATGTAACATTAGGCCCATCAAAGTCTTTTATTTAGAAAAGGTTGATTTACAAAGCAAAAGAGTTTCATCTTCCAAGAAAATAAATAGTTCATTTTAAATGAATTTTTCAAAAGGCAAAATTATGACTCTTTTAATAAACAAGATAAATCAACTCATTTCTTGAACTAATTCGCAAAGACCAAGTAATTTATACTACTTTGGACCAAATTGAAGTAGAATACTAATCAAAGGAAACTTTGACCGTGTTTTGGTCTAGAAAAGTAAAGCTATGAATTACCTAACTTTTTTCGAATAAAATTCAAATCTCATTTTACTTTAGAAATTTATGATTTTCAGCGCCTTCTTTCCAAAAAGAATGCCATGTAAGAATAAGTAAAATAAATACTTTACTATTTTTCTTATACACGTCTTTTAAACACATTTTAAGCAAATATATACTTTTTAGCTACAATTTTAAAATTCGTAGGTTCGCTGCAATTCCTATGGATTCCTTCCGAGGTGCCTAACACCTTGCTTGAAATCACCGTAACCCTTACCCAAACTCGGGGTACTTTTCTTAAAAGGTTTTTTTTTTTCATAAAATAGCCTTACAACAAATGATTTCATAATTTCCATAAATTAATTGAGTGGTGACTCTATTAAACCAACATACAAGCTTTTATGAAGTAGTTTTTGCGCCCTCATAAAAGTGAACCGTAACACTCATATGCTATTCAAATAATCTTATCTACAAGTACTATTCGACAAGATTTCCCATCCTTTTGTTGCCACCGCCGCATTTCACGATGCAGGGTTCGAACGTACGAAGCAAGAGGACCACCTCATTAGGCACTGCTAGCACATTAGTTGTTGTTGAGCCTCATTTACTTCCTAGGGTCAAGTCTTGTGGTCTTATCATGTATATGATATGTTGGGTAGGTCAGACCACCGTCCCGACACTTCTACAATTATCGTACGTTCACAGTGTTAATAGAACACGTGTTTGACGTTGTTATGTATATTCGGATGTTAACTTAGAGTCATGTTTCAGTTTGGTTGTATGCCAATCTTGTGTTTAGGGCTTTGAAGGCCCCTCTTTATATAAGCAGGCTTCTCGATAAAAGTATAGCGGTGTGTTGTCCGCCCATATGACCGGATGTGTAGAGGGCGGGAAACACCAAGCAAGATAGCCAAACTACAAGCACAACAGTTTTCTTACATAGTAGATCTTAAAAATCTAGAAGGACGGCTTGCCACAAGCCGACTTCAACAACCTGAAGGATGGCTTGTCAAGTTAGTCGGACAGTTTGAAAGATGCACAGATACGAAAGTTTTATACAAAATGGCTAGCTTCAACTAGCCAAGCTACTCAACTTTCGAGAAAAACTTTCACACTACTACGGACATACTTGTCAAAGCTTAGGAAAACTATTGTATTTGCAAGATGTTTAACTGGGGTCAATATTTCCTAACCATACTAACTTAGGATCAGCCTTTCCATGCCTTCCAAAGAGAGTTAACGCAGAAATTTAGAAAGCAAACATTTTATTGATATCGAAAAATTTACGAAGATTATTTTATGTCCTCTAACTACTACATAGCCTCCTATTTATAGGGTTAGGAGAGCCTCCACAAGACTTATCTTACATGGCACACGTGGGCCCCACTAGACATGTGAAGGGCCTAATAAAACAAGCCTAATAAACGAGCCTAATAAGACGACTTAATAAAATGCTTTGATAAACGAGCCTAATAAGAAGCCTTAATAAAACACGCCTAATAAAACAAGCCTAGTAAAACGAGGAACATTATTCAAAGCATGACAACCATGTGCAAGCATGTGACCCGTGGGGTCCGCTTTTTGTCTTTCTTATAAGCACGTCGGTAAGTTTTTATCCGAACGGAGCGGTGCTTGATGGAGTCGACGAGCGAGTTGTGTATCCTTCCTCTATCCACCATTACTGGTCCATGTTTTTGCTTGAATTTTCTTTGTTTTCCCGGACTTCTTTTCGCGACCTTGTGTAGTAACATTTTCTGTTGGATGGTCCCGCTATCTCTCGGATCTATTTGTGTGAATCTATGAGATGGAAAATCTAACCTTATATTTGTGATAGCTTTGAGTGACTTCATCTATGATTATTTCATACGGCACTCGGTACTCCTTTTCTTTGCTTCTCGAACTCTTTCCCAATGGGGATGGTTATCGGTGTAATTCCATCGAGCCCATTCTTTCGGCCATATTCCTTTGGGATACACTTATTTCTTACTGAAAATAATTCTTTGTGCTTATTGTATTCATCTTCTAAGGACAAGATAGAGACGGGAATTCCCACCATAGTGAAATATCCGGTTGAACATAGACCTTCCCATCAATAATCTTTATTGGTCGATGTACGAACACTTTTCTTGCCGCAGATGTCTTGGGAAACATCGAACCCAATATCTTCGTGGTTTGAACCAATGCAAACTTTTCTAGAGCGGGTTCAATCTTGTCAAAATCATCGGAACATGCGCACTTGAATTCCATGAAAATATAATACCGTGATATAAGTACCAGAAAACCATAATAGCTCTTATGGAAAATCATTGTGCATTGCTATGAATATGTGACGAATGGATATTGGATTGACTCGAATGGCTTAAGGATGGATCCTCCATATTTTCGAAAACTAGAGCTCATATAAAGTCCTTCTTTCTATAAGATGGATGGATCAAATGGATCACAAACTTGGTTAAGAATTTAGACGGATGATGCAACTAATCTAGATGAACAGCTCTGGAAATGAGCTTGTGTTAGCATGAAAATGTGGCTAGTTAGCTTCTTCTTTTGAACAAATCTCTTTGAAAATTCATCTGCCCTGGATAGGAAATCCGCTAGAATATTATCCTTCCCTTTGAGGTGCTTTACTTGGAATTTGTAAGGGAGAACCCCTTGTGCCCACGTCTAAGAATCTCTGATTTGGAAGATCTTTGGATTTATCTGGATCATCTTCGGAAAGCCTTCATATCCATCTCTATAAGAAATTCTAGCGAATTAAAAAGAAAATGAACTTTTTTTAATCCCATTCTTCACGGAAAGAATTTCTTTGAATTGGAATGGTAATGTTGTTCGGCGTCTTTGAACTTTCCACCGGCATATCTACATTTTCCATTGGCCATCTTGTTCTTCAAAAAGTACATTGCTCCAATATTCAGTTCTTGCTGGCATCTGTCCGCAATATCTTTTTCCCATCTCGATGGAATATAGTAGGCTTTGACTTCTTTTGAGATTTCTTTTATCTTCTGACCTGCTTCATCCCGTTCTTTCCCCAAACTTAAGCATTTTTTATTGATCATTTTTGTAAGTGGAGAAATATGTATGTAGAGACTTTAGGGATAAAATCTCTAACATAATTAATCACACCCAAAAATTGTTGGAAATCGCTTTGTTGTGAGGGGGGTGTGCGAATTTAGCGGTTCTTGACATATATGTGGCCCGGGCTGTATGCTCCATGAACAAAATGCATCCCAGTAAAATCAATCTCATTTCTGGCAAGAATCATCTTTTTATGTGAGAGCATAGGATTCCATTTTTCTCTCCACTAAAATGCGGAATTGTTGCGGAACGTGAGGTGTTCTTCCATAGTGTCACTTGTTATATCCCGCATTTTATGCGTTGGGACATTTCCGAGCTAGTCGTGAAAAGTTGAGGATAAGACAATTTTTGGAAGACGAGGTGGAGGCTTGTGACCTCCGTTTCGGTTTTTAATGCACAAGTCGCATAAGTATTATTGGCATGGAATATTAAGGGCAAATTTGAAATTTGAAATTATTAGGATTCATGACTTTCGGAGAAGCCTACAAGGGCCGTGGGCCCCACCCCTAGCTTGGCCAATTGTTTTAAGCCACAAGGGGGCTATGTGTCCATCTTGAATTTGTGAGGGGAGCTATGTATATATATATAAGTCATGACTAAAGGAAGACCCATTCTTCATCTTTCATGACTTAAGAAAATACTAGAAAATTGGAGAAAGGAGAGAGAAACCGGCCAAGGACATGTGTCCATCTTGCATGGGCCATGTGTATCTATATATATAAACATAAGTGATGATTTATGAAGACTTATTCATCACTCTTCAACATTAGAAATTAGAAAGAGAGACCTTCGGCCAAGAGGAGGGTCAAGCGAACATGTCCCTCAAATTTGATCAAGAAAATTATTTCTTTCAAGCTTTTTATACTAAGTGGAAGGTCCTCTACAATGTGGAGTAGTTGTTAGAACAAGAAAACCATCCGTTCTTGCAAGTGGAACCTTGGCCGAGAGAGAGCTGGTGGGGTAGAGTGGAAAGAAAGAAGGTTCTATCCTCTTACATGTTTTTATGGATGTTTTGGACGTGTTGTAGCGTATGGAAATGGATGAAAATCATGAAATGTTATGTGGGGTTTAGCTGCAGGTGAAATTTCCCCTTTGGTGTGAAGAATGAATCAAATTTACCCAGTATTTTTAGTTGTTGTTGATTGATTCTATGATGTGAATGAAGGTTTAATGATTTAAACGTAGGCTGTAAAACTGGTCAAGCTTTTGGAAGCTAATGTGATTGTAATATGATTTCTTGTATTGATGAAATGATAATGCTAACGATGTGGAATTGTTGATATAGTTTATGAATTGGGAGGAAGAAAATGTTATTGATGTTCCTATTGTGAAATAAGATTTTTGGTGCATGACCCATTGTTAGGGTTGTTTTGAATATATTGTATGGATTGCTTGGATGTTCTTAAATCGTGTTTGAATGGTCTCGATTAACACTTGAACGTATGATCAAATGATGTTGGTTTGAATGCACGTAGCTTATTTGAATGTAGATGGAATGTTGTTGAGTTATGCAGTAGAAGAATCTGTTAATACTAGAATGCGTTTTCTTGAATGGGTTATCACGTCAGTAGCATGATTGTTAGTATTGCCGATGATTTGGGCCGAGTTGAATTCTCGGGGTTGGTTGAATATATAGGGGAAATGCTGCCGGAATTTCTGTAAATAAGGTGTTAGTTTGGAATTGGATTTCTAAGTGACTATAGCTAATGCTTGGCGTCTAATGACATTATTGTAGATCGTGAGAAGCCGAGACTTAAGTTTGGATTAGCGTAGGAAGCGGACGAGGTATGTAAGCCCAACCTTTCTTTCTTTGGCATGTCTTAGTGCAAGTAAGTTATGACACGAGTCTCGAGGTAACTATATTCTTGCAATCCGAGCATGTCTATGATTCTTATTTGTTTCTTGATATTCGTATTCTTAATGTGGTCAAGTTATGGTCTTTATGTCATTGGTATGATTTGTATTTCAAAAGTTGCATAAAAGTTAAATTTTTCAAAAGAGTTTTGTTTTTAAAAGATTCCGTAACTACGAACAGGCGTAACTTTCACGAAGAGCTCGGATTGCTTCGATATGGTTGTAGAAAGTCCTTAAGTGAGTAATGTCCGTAACTTTCCGAGGCGGGCTCGGATTGGCTTGATACATGACTATGATCCCTACGGTTCTTTAATATGTTTACGATGTTTGATATCTTCCGAGTAATGTCGAAAGATTTTTGATATGACTATTGTCCCGATTTTCAAATGACGATTCGTTTAGATTACTTCATTGAGTCTCTGAAAAAGATTTATGTGCATATGGTTTGTCACTACTCTGCTCGTGCCAGCCTCAATGTATCTTTCACCGAGTCCCGGGCCGGGTACGTATTCGTGCACAATCCCGGCTGCATTTGTTCAACGAGTCCCTCGGCTAGAGGGCCGGGTATATATATATATATATATATATATATATATATATATATATATATATATGATGATATGATGATATGGGGATGGCGACGGATGGCATACCGAGTCCCTTGCTAGCCGGGCCGAGACACGCTATTCACCGAGTCCCTCACTAGAGGGCCGGATATATATATATATATATATATATATATATATATATATATATATATATATATATATATATATATATATATATATATATGCATGATGATGATATGATTTTACTTACCGCGTCCCTCATCAGAGGGCCGGGGCACGTTATATGTATATGTATATGATGATTTTATCTACCGAGTCCCTCACTAGAGGGCCGGGACACGCTATATGTATGCATGATGATTATATGATTTGATATGCATGATAAATCTTTTCAACGGCAAGTCTTATGATTTTCTATACTCTTTATTTCGGTATGATCCCCATCGTATTTCATGCTTTACATACTCAAGACATATTCGTCGACCCCGCTTTCTTCGGGGCTGCATTTCATGCCGCGCGAATGTACACCCGGATGAGTGAGGATATTAGGAGAAGATGTTCCGGCGGGATTGGCGAGCTCCACTTTCTCCGGGAGTCTTTGAGTCGAGTATTATGTTATGGTATCATGTTCCATGTTAGAGACTTCGCGAGATAGAATCATGTGTATAGTATGTCAGTTTGTAAGCGGCTTCATAAGCCAATGTACTAGTTTGCATTATATTACAGATATCATGCGATTACATGCTTTATTTGATTTGAAACAGATGAAAAGCATGTTTGATTTCCGAAAACCTTTCATAATGTATTTATGTTATGATCTAAGGGCCCGAAGTATGATTTGAGTATCACGAGAGTCGGCGGGTTTGCTCGGCCCAGGTAAGGGTCGGGTGCCCATCACACCCTATCGGATTAAGGGTGTGACAAATTGGTATCGCAGCAGTTCGTCCTAGGGGTTGTACCGCAAAGTCGTGTCCGGTGGAGATCTGTTTATGGTGTGAAGCCGGCCACGTTTATAAACGGGAGGCTACGGAGGCATCTAGGGTGGTTACTCTCCTTTCACCTCTTAGATCGTGCGAGTAGAGCCAAGTCATAGGAAATTAGATTTCGTATGTTAACCTTTGATTTCGAGGGAGAAGGGCGATGACGAAGAAAGTGATTCGCGATGTTGGAAGTTACAAAGCACGCGAGTAAGCAAAGGTACGGAAGATATATGCCAAGTAAGGTATTTGTTATATCCCGCATTTTGCACGTTCGGATATTTCAAGGAAGTCGTGACAAAGTTAAGGGAATAACTATCTTCCAAAGTTATTTTAATGTACAAGTGGTTATGAATGTTGTTTATGAACATTACTAGTATGGAATTGCGAGAAAGGTTAAGGGCAAAAAGGGGAAATTCGCAAAATGGTTCATGGTAATATTGTGGAAGCCTAGGGGCAAAATGATAATTTCATAAGTATTCAAGAGAATTCTTGAAATTTCCATGCTGGCCGTGTGGCATAAGCATGTGCCCACATTGTTTGGGGACTAAAGTGTACAAAGAAGACACTTGGTCTTCTTTGACTATGTTAGAAAGTTCAAGAAGAAGAGAAAACTCACAGAATTTTGGGGAGAAAAGATAAGGTCATGTGATTAAATTCTTATATTTGAGGGGCTTAATAATAAATAAGTCTCATAAGATGACTTATTAAGTCATCTTATTCATTGGCATCTCTAGAAATTTCATAAAGAGAAAAAAAAAAAAAAAAAAAAAAAAAGAGAGAGGAAAAAGCCATGGGCCTATTCGGCCATGGTAAGAAGAAAATGAACCATGGGAAATCTTGTCCCAAAAATTGTTTTCTTTATGCATTCCCACTAATTCAAGGGTCCTCTCACAACGTGGTGTAATTATTTCGGAAGATAAGTCATTCGTTTCGTCGATTTAACACTTGAGTCAAGTGAAGAAGTTGGGAGAAAAAGGTATGATTCAATCCCTTTTTATATGTTGTAAAGGTCTTGTTGATGTTGTAGAATGTAGAAAGGAGCAGACTTGGTGAAAATATGGAAGTTGCATGAATGTATATATATATATATGTATGTAGCCGTGTGGTGTTGTAATGGAGGGGAATGAACAATTTCAATTTATTACGTTAATTGTGTCGCAATGGCCTTTTGAATGCAAATGGAAGAATTTTAGTTCAAGTTAGTATGAAAAATTGGTTGTTAAGTTGT
>NW_026716957.1:0-16229 GCF_029784015.1 Lycium ferocissimum | reverse complement strand
AATTTAAGAAAAGACTAGCTAATTTAGACTCTTAATCATGATTAAACAAGGTTAATTAGCAAACAAGGGTTAATCTTGCAAATTTGTCCTTTAATTGACTTGGTTATCTGACCAGGCTATTTCACTTATAGCCTTATTTGGTCTAAATTAGTCATTTAAAGTGACTTTGCAGAAATAACCTTGATTAGTCAAACCCATGAATTTGGCCTTTTCATGCAAGGTCATATTTAAATTAAACAACAAATTAAAGGGCTAATTTTACAATAATGACCTCAATTATGGAAATTGTCTTTCAATTGGGCCATAATGGGGCTATTAATTGATTGTTTCAATTATAGCACTTTAATGGGTAATTTTTCAGAATTACTTGCAATTAAACGCTCAATTAATTATGATAAATTCTAATAAAACGATTAGATGAGAATTGAGGAGTAAGGTGGTTAATTTATTTAATTAATCAAATTCCTTGGATTTAAAGGAGTAAAATACCTAAAATTTTATCATTTTAGCCATTTAAACAATTAAGTAAATAATTGTAATGAACTTATAAAATGTGACAATTAACTTATAAATGATCTATAATATTTATAGAAATTATCTTATCATTCTAAATGGAAAAATATTATCTGAATAATATGTATAAAATCATTTTATTTCCAAAATTAGGTATTTTGCTCTGCTTGGAATCTAGGGACTCCGAATGATTAAAATAAATTTCGGGAGGTCAAAAATTAGGTGTCCACAGCAGCCCTGGGGCCTCTCGCTCTGCCGCGCCCTCTGGCTATCACTCACCCTCGGGTGCCAGCCGTAGCTGCGGGCTCTGGGACTTGACCTCGGGCAATAGTAGCTCGAATCCTCACCATCTATGAGAGAAGAGGTAAGAGTTGGATTCCAATTCGATCTTTCTAGATACCATTTAGAATAAAGTAGCGCGAAGGAATGAAAGAAAGTGAGATTTTCTAAATGTCCTATAGCCTCTCGCAAATAAGTATGGAGCTCATCGCACTGATCCACGAGACTCTACTAGACACGCTCTTGTATTATAGTCCGGGTAAATTAGGGCTTTGATACCAATTTATCACGACCCAATTTGACATAAGTCATGCGGGCACTTATCTTTCCCACCTCGATAAGCGAACCTTCAACCCAACGATAAGTAAATGCAAGAATAAATAATCGAGCAAGCAAAAAAGAATAAATACGTAAGTCTCACAATATTATATAATAGAAATAGTGCGGAATAAGAAATACCACTAGGGTCTAGTCTAAGTAGTAAAAGAGCTTCTAATGAAAATATACAAGTCTGGAATAATATTACATAAATCCATCTATGTCTCGGAATAGCAAAAATAAGACATAAAATGGGAAGAGTCTTCAAGGCAACGAACATTCGTGCTTACCCTGGAAACTCGCAACAATGCTGAAGACGACGATTAGCCATGAGAGATGGAAGCAGACCCGACCTGATACTCTGTATTCATAAAGGAATGTAGCAAATGCAGGTCAGTAAAATACAACGGTACTGGTAGGCATCATCTGCCAACTAAGCATAGCTAATACAATTCAGATAATAAAGCAAGATAGGCAGATAAACCAACAAGTATAAGTCAAACATAATCAAAGCCAAGTATACGTCATCGCCTAAGTGGAGCATCTAATCCCAAATGTGTCAAGTCTCAATATATCAAGTCTGAATCCAACATCAAGAGTACAACACCAAAACATCTCAATGTAAGCCATGATGCAATGCAATGCAATAATGTATGAATGCAATGCAATGCCATGCAAATGTTGTGTATACATGTACTCCGGACGGAAATATCGACATCTCGGTAGCACAACCCAAAGTGACTCGCGAAGTCTAAGTGCCACTCGTCCCGGATCTTTTCCCAACAGACAGATAAGATCCCGGATCTTTACCCAGGGGGGTTCTCACCGACACCACCTTGGGGGACCCGCAAAGTCCATACACTCACTAAATCCCGAATTTCGAAACTAACATCGGATATCGAACTATCACGTCACTCTCATTTAAAAACTAAGCCCAACTCATCACAGTGTTTCATCAAATACCAACAATGTCTAAACAATATATTATGAATAATGAGAGTGTGTACAATGCATGTATCAACATCAATAATCATGCTCAATATCACAAGTACCAACAATGGGTACGCCAACAATATATTAGTATCACCAAGTACCAACAGTGGGTATGCCAACAATATCATAATTAAGAAGGAAGAACAGATTCCAATATCTACTAGCAACACGTGGCATCAAGCTAGCACAATAGAACAATCAAATCACAACACAACGGGATGGCTAGCCGCAATCACGCAACAGGGCCCAACCTAAGACAACATAGAAATGAACTTCATACCCGAAGGTTTACATGCTTTCTCTGAAACATATAATCTAAATATATGCTTCGCTATACGAAGTCTCACCAAGGGTAAGCCATAACCTACCTGGATGGCCGAACAACAAACACCGATAACTCACTCCTTTGCCTTTCCCTTCCGCAGAGCCTCAGAACCAAAGTAGTCTAGGCATAATGGAAATCTAGATTAGAAATCATGAAGAATGATACTAATATTGCTATCATTCAATTTCGGTCAAATATAACCCTAGAATTTGGGGAAACGAGGCCCACAAGGTCAAAACGGGAAATTTGGGAGCAAAAAAATCAAATTAAGCACTAGGTGATCATAACCCAACCATTAATTACTGATTTAGTTCATATTAGCCTAATTTCAAAATTCAAGCAAAATCCCCGATTTTGGGTATAAACCCTAACCCTTTTGATTCAAGAATTCAACTATAATAATGGAAGATAAATGATTAACAACCTTAGATTCATCAAAATCTAGCATATATCCCATCAATTTCATCATTAATAAGCCTAGATAGAACATTTATGAAAACCCACTTTTAATCTTCCGTAACTAAGGAATTGATAAGGGAAGAGGAATTCTAAGATGATTAGGATTAACGAACTAGTAAAAGGATTAGGAGAACTTACCACAAACAATCTTCACTAAAAATCTTCAAGAACAGATCCCAAGAGCTTTATTTTGTAATGGTATTAAATGAGGGTCTAAAGGCTTTTAACACTTTATTAACTATACCCACTGCCCGTTACCCGCTTTGGCGACGCTGTGACCGCTCCAGCGGTCCCTTAACCGCTTCAGCGACCAAGCCCAAATTGGCTTGGACCACTCCGCAACGGGTAACCTGGTCCGGCTGCCTCGCGCAGCTTCGTGCCGCCAAAGTGTGCAATAGGACATAAGAAATCCACCCAAGTTTCATAATTGAACCCGATTTTTTGACTAATTTCTGAGGCCATCTACTCACATACCACACACATAGACACACATAAAACATGCTACGAATGCGCTCGTGGCCTCGAAATTTCAATCGGAGGTCTTTTTGATCGAGTCAACCCCCGATACCTTAATTCCAATTTTCCAACCCAAGTTCCAAAATGTATCCGAGTGCATTGGGAACTTAACCAGATATACACACAAGTTCTAAATGATCACTCAGACCTCTCAGAATCAATGAATTTTTAAAAGATGTCCGTTTACCCAAAAGTCAACTTTGGGTCAACTATTTTTCACTTTAAGCCCATATTTCATAAAACGTTGCCTAAGTTCGATCTATATACCTCGAGAAGCGTGTCAATGATTTTCTCGGGTCAAAAGTGAGCTAATTAATGCTTGGAAAAGGGCAAAAATGTTGAAAAGTCTATAACGACCAAATGGGTCGTTACAAAGACGCTTAGATTCCTCCAAAACTGGTCCCTCTGCAACTCAAAATGATCAAACTCATGAAAAATTCGTATGCCAATTCTTAAATCCTGTTATATCTGGTAAACCTGATTCTGACGAAGAGCTGTCAAAACATTCTCAGCTTCCAAATTCTTCCAAACCATAGAGTTAATCAATGCAAAGGATGATGAAGCATAGGTATCTAGAAAAACAAGGGATTCTGAATGTGTGACTACTAAGGTCCAAAGTTCTGCTGCTGAAAAGTCGAGCTGTGACGGAATGGGTGACTTTAAAAGTACCAGTACTACTGAGCAAAATGAAGTTGTAGCGAAAATTTTAGCTAACCCCATCTCCTTCAGTTGAGATAAAAACACAGAGGACCCTTTCTTAAATGAAGATGATAACTTAGAAAAGTGAAGTGAAAATTGTGGCTGGGTATGTTGATGCCCTGCAGGCTGTGAGGGATGATGAAAAGGTTAAGGGGGAAAGAAATAAAACATAAAATATGCACAAGGGAACTGGTCTCTAAACTCTAGGAGTGTTCGAATCATTCATTCGTCGGACCACTCCTACCTCAATTCAAATTCCAGACCCCCCTAGGATACTAAAAGATAGCATCCCTGTGGTTGTGCTCTTAAAAGAACCCTTCTCTGAGAAGGCAAGTGAGTCTAACAACTCCGTTCTTGAAATAGATTCTGATAAGGAGAAGAGCATAGGTCTACCTCCTAAAAGGTAAAGGAAGCAGTAGGCGACCATTGAAATTAGCAGGCTTGAAGCTTAAAATGATAGTCTGAGAGCTGAATTGGTTGGACAGACACACGAAGCTGATCCCAGTAGTGAACTTATCCATGTAAATGCTGAGCTCCAAGCTGAAAATACTCACTTATAGGAGAAAGAGGATGAGCTTCGTGATCAGTTGATCGAGAGTCAATGAGCTGTTGGTGCACTAGTCCCCTTGCTCGTGCTCCCTAGCCCTTCTCCCTGTTATGTCCTCCATATTTCAGTCTTTTGAGCCCTAAAGTCCCCCTGGCTACCTCCAGTCCTCTCTACCTCTGACATGATGTTTTAGCTTTTTAATTATCATGTTTGTATTATCTAGACTACTGCTTTGGATAATTACTTCATCCTTTCATTACGCATGTATGTGGTCTTTCTGATGATGTGAAAAGGAGGAAGACAACATTGAATTAAAGGGAATGCTCAACTCAGGGGAACATCAGTCTATGAGTTTGTCATTATCAAAAAGGAGGAAATATTGGTAGTTCCAAGTGCATTCATATTTTGATGATTGTCAAACTGTTTCAGAAGCTGTTTTTCTCGTTCACACAAAAGCGGTATTATATTGCTAACATGTTATAGGTGCCTTGATAATGATGGTCTACTTCGCAGGGGGAACAAGTGGGAAGCTGGTTCTCAGGGGGGACATCAGTCTATGAGTTTGTCGGTATTATGTTGCTAACATATTGCAGGTGCCTTGATAATGATGGTTTGCTTCGCAGGGGGAACAGGTAGGAAGCTGGTTCTCAAGGGGAACATCAGTCTATGAGTTTGTCATCATCAAAAAGAAGGAATTTGATAGTGCCAAGTGTATTTATATTTTGATGATTGTCAAACTATTTCAGAACCAGATAGTGACTTGGTTTTGTAATCTGCTCTCTGTGCACCTTGCACTGTTGGCAGGGATAGCTGTGAAGCCGAGCCACTTGCTGCACACAAGTACAACTGTGAGTTGGCCCATTCTTTAGGTCAAAGTGAATAAGTGGTCTCTATCCATCCCACATGCTCCTACTATATATACAACATGATGGCAACATATTGAGTAGACTTGAAAAACTAATCTAAAATCATGCAAAGCTGCCGACACAAGTTCTTAAGATCTCTCAAGAACAAAGTCATCTACAAATTGAAGAACTTGATCTAAATACAAGTTTTAGTCTATGTTATTTAGGTTGTTGTAAATATTTGTTCATTTGTGCTTAAATTGTAAACCTATTCTTCTGTGTTAAAAAGCTGGCTATAGGTGGTTTGAAAAGTCTCAAAGTGTACTTGTTGGAAGTATGTTTCTGCAAGCTTTTGAGTGGTACGCTAGGCTAGAGTTAGTCTAGGTGTATTAGTGGTCCTTGGCTAGAGTTAGTCAAGTGGAGCAACTTGCAATCCAAGTATTGCAAGGGTGGAGAGACTACAGGGGTTAGTTCCTAGGTAACATAAGCGTTATTATAAGGGTGAGGGATTATAGGAGTTAGTTCCTAGCTTATAATAGAGTCGTAACCTGAAGTTTCTCGTGTAGTGGAGTTAAAGTCCTACTGAGGTAGGTCGTGATTTTTAATCCTTTGAGCAAGGAGTTTTCCACGGTAAAATCTTGTGTTGACTCTCTAACTGTACTGCATAAGGGAACTGGTACACAACCAGGTTCCTACATGCACAGTTTGGTGGACGCATAGCCTGTATCAATCTGATAGATTCTTATTCTAACGTAGAATACTTATTTGAACAGATTGGACTATTCAAAGGGTTTATGAGAGGGCAAGGCTACGTTGTGATTATCGAATTTCTATTCCAGGCAAGTTAAGATTTTTGACTCTAATTAAAGCGTCGTGGTTGGTTAAAATTAGACTAATAAGAGGGGATAACAGGGTAAATAAATGGGGTGCCGATACTTGTGAGGTGACGAGCACTTGTATCGGGTACCGGTGCCATGTGATGGGTATTTGCATAATTTCAATTGTGTAGTCCAGTTTGGATGTCGTGCTTTGGGCATTAGCTGATAGCATAGATTGATTTATTTCTGTTATTGGATATAAGGTCCCTTATTTATTGCTTCTATGCTTATTACCTATCTTATATGTGATTGCATGATCTCATCACTCCTAAATACTTGTTTAAAAGTGGAAAAGAGCTAAAGATGGAGTCTTTATTGCTTAGGTTGATCTCTTATGGTTGTGCATGTCATATTCATGCTTGATATAGTATCTCATGTGCATTTGAGGATCATGTGTAAGGTCCGAGGGGAAATGGTTCCGGACGGAGTAATGCTGATGATATGAGCCAGATTTTCTAGATGACATGTAATGTGAGCCTAAGAGATAAGTATTGCGATTTGGAGCCTACGGGGCTAAGTATTGTGATTAGAAGCCTAATATGGCTAAGACCCGATGTGATCTGGGAGATTTGAAATTTTGGGTTGGTATATGGACCTCGCGAGTCCGCTATGGGTCAAGATTCATTAGTGTTTGGAAGTGTGTACTGGGAGGTGGAAAAGGCCTTGCATGGCATAACATTTGCATATCATTACCTTCTATTGGGTTTTCCTTGTTTGTATGACTTATTGATTCGTTGTTTGTATTGCCTTAAATGCCCTTTTTGATACTTGAATCAATAAGTATTATCTAGGCTTCTAACCGGAGGTTATTGTACTTATTAATATTATTATCATTAGCATGGACTAATAGCAGTTAAGTGTGCAGCAGTAATCGTTTGCCAACCTGTTATACCCCGCATTTTCAGAGTATGAGCGTGACATGTGCTTCCTCAAAATTGACAATCATGTTATTGCTACATAATTTAAACTCTCGTGGATAGTGTCGTATCCCGTACTTTTGTACGTTGGATTATTCGTAAGTTGAGATGGGGCCCACGCATCGAGATTTTTTTTTGGATATGTGACAAGTTATATGAATCACATACGTGAAGTTAAGCACAACTCAAGAAGGACCTTGAGCCAAATCAAAGTGGAAGTCCCCCAAACAAATATTTTTAAGTAACGTTTTAAAGGTGATCTGATTTAGAGGGGCAAAAACGGTATTATAAGTTTGGAATTTGGAAAACTTACAAGATATAGAAGTTGTAGATAATTGAATTAGCTTTCCAACCATAGGTCGTGGGCCCTCATACGACGTCGGAATCAAGAGTTATGACCATTTTACTGAATAAAGGTCCTAGGCAGAAAAAGTCCGCGCGAACGCGCGCTGGAAGGGGCGCGAACGCGCGTAAGGAAAAGTTATTAACACAGCCGCGAACGCGCGCCGAAGCGCGAACGCGCTGAACACTTTCCGGACGGTTCCGGCAGATTCTAAAATGCTATATAACGGGGCTTTAGCCCCCAAACAGCAACAAAACATCCTCTCTAAGCCTCCCCCCCTCGAAAACCTCCACCAACTTCCATCCATCAATTTTCGCGCAAATCAAAATATAATTTTCAAATTCCTATCCGAACAAATAGCATTAACTACAAGATTGTGTAGTAATGTGTTGTGGTTTAAGGTCAGGGTGAAGAAGTGAAGATACAGAAATATTATCGCGATATAGGTATGAATCTTTCATTATTAACGTTAATCTTGGTTGATTTACGGAGAAGGAGTTGTTTAATTCTTTAAAATTAAATTGATTGGTGGAAATATGGTACAAACACCCTATGGGATGTTCTATGGAATAATTTGATATGGGAAATAATATTATTGATTTTGGTGTTGTTATTGTTGTGCTGGTTGTTGAATTGAGAATCTCGGGCTAGGCATATAAACAAGGAGATACGCCCGATTTTCTAACATAAAATAGTAAAATTTGAAGTGTGGTGTAAATGTACAATGAAAAGACTAACATTAGTGTGAACCATCTTAAATGTAGATCTTGGAGAGTCCGAGACTTGAGTTTGAATTAGCTTAGGAAGCGAATAAGGTATGTAAAGCCCTACCTTTTCTTTCTTTGGCATGTCTTAGTCATGACAAATTTTGATATGAGCCTCGGGGATGACTTTACTCCTTAAGACCCGAGCTTAGTTTTGAACCTTATGCATTCAATGTAATTGAATTATATTTTGTTGGAAAATGTCTAAATACTTTTTCTCCTAAAAGAGCCCTACGGCATGAAACGTCCATAACATTCACAAATAAAGTCGGAATGCCCCGAAACTTTTTGCAAACAACTCCATAAAGCCTAAGGGTTGTAATTTATGTACGCCGCCTCAGTTTGACCCGAGGTGGGCCCACTATTCCCGAACCGTTTCCATAATGTTCTATTAAACTTATTTTCGAGCGACATTCAAAGGGAACTTTTGACTACTATTTCGACCGTAATGAAAGTTATTTTAACTATTCCATGGATTCCTATGATATATTTTGACGGATAAAACGAACTCGAAGTTACTCGCTCCGACATAATCCGTCGTATCACTCGAAAGGTGATTATTATGATTACCGTTTGATGTCAACTATTCCGTTGAGTCTATAGTACATTTTGATACGTACAAATGATCCCGAAGTTTTATTTTGATAAAATCCCGCGGTTTTTTGGAATTGTATGCGCTATGTCTATCGTCCTGGGCCCCTTATTCATGATCCGTCGTTTGATTGTTCTATCGGTCTCTGTGTATGTTTACATTTACGTTGCATTTGGTTTCTCACTACTCCACTCGTGGATGCCTCAATGATTCCTTCACCGAGCCGGGCCAGGATATGTTATCAAGCGTTTTCCACTGCATTGTTCGCCGTGCCTCGATGTGAGGGGGCAGGTATACATGTACATGGGTTGTGGAGTATGCTGTGCCATGTACACATTATGATATGATATGATATGATATGGCCATCTGATGTGTGCACACTCTGATATGACCTGATATGATATGGAGCTATTCCCTACTCTGGAGTATGATGTGTTGTGGCGCCAGTGTCGGGGGCGACCACGTTCTGTTCACCGAGTCCCATAATGGGGCCGGCTATGGCATATTTTCTGTTATGCATTGCCTATGTTTATGAGTAAGCATTTTGATACTCCGGCTATTGCATTTATATTTTGTATCCCTTGTTCAGACTACGATTCTATTTATCGTATTTTATGCTTTACATACTCAGTACATATTCCGTACTGACCCCCTGTTCTTCGGGGGCTACGTTTCATGCCGCGCAGGTACACCCATACGACTAGAAGACATTATAGAAGATGTTCCAGCGGCATTGGCAAGCTCCTTTTGCTCCGGGAGTGCTGCCGAGTCAGAGTTGATGTGTTATGTTTTCTGATTATCTGTTAGAGACTTTGCAGACAGAGTCGTGGGTTCTGAATGTCATTTTTGTAGGCGGCTTCATCAGCCGTCATGTTATTCTGTATTATGCCATGAATTCCATAAGATTATAAGTTCTGTAGGTTTGTATATTACAAAAGATATTTCAAAAAAAAAATATTTGTTGTACTTGTCATTTTTGTCTGATTAAAAGTCCGAAGGAGTATGTATGTAATAAGAGTCAGTGGGTTCGCTCGACTCCGAATATGGGGTCGGGTGCCCATCACACCCTAGTAAGATTGGGGTGTGACACAACCCTCGTCTCCATTTTCGTTAGGGTCGATCGACGATGCTGCTGAGTACATATTGTTTCCCGTACTCACACTACACTTGTTGCACCCTCTTTGTGTGCTGATTTTGTTCCTAGCACGAGCGGATCTCGAGACATTGCTGGTCGTTGAGGAGGCCATCTGGACGATTTGGGGTGACCCACTAGTGTGATCTGCGGCAGCAGATCTTCTCTATCGACACCTAATTTTTGACCTCCCGAAATCTATTTTAACTATTCGGAGTCCTTGGACAATAAATAAAATTAGTTGTGCACCCCAAACGGGTCTAGGTAATTTTTATAAAATTATTTGTGATAATATTTCACCCTTTTGAGTTGATAAAGAAACATCTGAGGTATTTTAAATTTTATGGAAATTGATTTTGAAGGGAATTTTATTGTATTTAATCGAAGGGGAAAGAAAATCCTTTTTGGATAATTATTTGTTTAGTTAATTAAATCATAAAAATTAGATTAATGAGTAGTTTTATTCCAGTTTTATTGTCCAAGGCATTTTGAGTAATTAAAAGGAATGACCATTTTACCCTTTAAATCCTGATTCTATGTGCGTTTGCGTAATCGATTAATTTTCTCAACTCAAAAACCGGTATCTTGAAAATGATTTTTACTTTTATTTAGGGCTTGTATTCTTAAATTATTTAAGTCCTAATGGACCAACAATTAGTTTTTTCATTATTTATTTATGTATTAGTCTATTTTTTTCTCGACTCTCTATATATACGTATGTATATACACCATGTATATATCAATATACATGGTGCATATACACACATGTATAAATATATGCGGACCAGGCCTTTTAAAAATAGATGGGGACCCGGCCCAGTCGAAAAGGACCAGACCCGGTCCATTTAGCAATTGGGGGGGGGGGGGGGGAGTCTTATACTCCTCCCCGTTCATTTTATTTTTTGCCCTAAGGGTCTATGTGCAAAGGAGGGAAGAGGGAGGCGGCTAGGGGCAACCCTAGCGCCGCTCCCTTGTACACCACCACCTACCCACCATTGTTCTCATCGTGTCTCATCAATTTGAAACAGGTGAAGCAGAGAGAAGTCAAAGCATTCAATGCTTTGTCCTTCTCTCCCCCAGAATCGGGCTAAAAAGGCCTTAAAGGTATACGCACTCCCCTCGTTATATATTTTTGTTAGGATTGAAGTGTTTTAGACCTTTGATTTTATTTTGCTTCAGATTTGACCCATTAATTTAAGTTTGTGAGTTGAGACTTGCACCAAACTTGCAAGTCCCACATCGACTGATTGTAGTTTCAAGCATTTTTTGGGGTTTCTATTTTCATTTTTTGGGGTTTCTATAAATAGAAACCCCCATTCACAAAAGAAGGAGGTCGGATTATTAAGAAATATTAGGGATTTGAAATATTAGTCCTTCAAAGGTTAAATTTTGCTCAAAAGTTTTAAGGTTTTTTCGATTTGCTCGAAAACCTAGTTTCTAAAATTTATTGTTCTTTATTATTTTTGGCATTTCTGGGCTTGAGTTTGGAGGAGGTAACATCCAAGTTCAATTTTGGTCTAGGCCATGCCAACAAAAGGTAATACTCATTCTTGTTGTTCCTTTGTTTTAATATCAATCTTTTAATAAATTTTTTAACAAAATTTATCAGGAGACATGGCCCCCTGATGTTTTATTAATAATAATCAAGTTCAAAAGCAAAACCAAAAAACAAAAAATATTTTTTGCTCCCCATCTTTGAGTATGCATACTCAGAGATAGTTTTACAATTTGTAATAAAAAAATAGAAAAAGAAGCTGCTCCATCTTCAAGTGAAATCTGAATCTTCCTTGTTTTGATCCTCAGTGATGGAATTTGTGCCTTGTCTAAATTTAGTATCTTCCTTCCTAGTACTGGCAGTGATTCAAAGTTAGTATATTCCAGCTGATTCTCTACTTCAAGTGCTGCATTTGCTAGGAAATCTGCCAGCTGATTTCCTTCTCTAAATGTGTGCAAAACTTGTACCTGCAGCTGTTCCAGTATTTGCTGAATCTGCTCCACTATCTCTACAATTTGCCAAGGGATCTTCCAAACATTTTGCAGTTTGTTTTTCAAAACCAATAAATCAGTTTCCAATGTAACATTCTGCATGTTATTAGCTAGACAATATTTCATATCTTCCTGGATAGCTATCGTTTCTGCCATCATGTTTGAAGCCAAACCAATCTGCTTGGCCTGAGCATAAACAAGATTTCCTCTGTCATTTCTGATGCAAAATCCATATGAGCTGATTCCTGGATTACCTTGAGAAGCTCCATCTGTATTACACTTCAATCCATGCTGTGGCATTTTCCATATAACTTTACAATAATGCAGTTTTGGCTTGTAGTTGCTCAGCAGGTCTATAACAGCAGGCCAGTCTGGTGGAATTCTGCATAGCCAAGGATGCTTCACTCTGATCAGTTGATGTACTGCATGTTGAACCTGGTATACCATAGTATAATTCTTGCTTTAGTTATGTCTCAGTTTTTTGTGGCTTTTGCTAGTTAACTGTGATTATATGGTGGTTTATTTAGTTTAGAGGTTAGTGTTTAATCATTTGGTGATATTGTTAATTGATTTCTATTTTGTGTCCTTGCAGTTTAGTCTAGTCTAGTTTGACATAGATATTGGTAGAACCTATTTGAATCCAGATTATTATGTTTCCCAGATTCGTACACGTCATGGGCATCCCGCCTTTCTATGTTCTATAGACTTGTATGTAACTACTGAGAGTGAAGATATTCTACATAATGTGAATATTCCACCCAAAAGTTTGCTTTAGCCGTATGAGGTGAAAATCTCACGTACGGTTCTGGAACGGAGATTGGGCGTATCTGCATCTGGCCGAGTGGGTGAACGTAATCGGGAATGAAATGATCTTTACATGGATTCCTCTTATATATAAATGGATTTTTGATGATGAAATGAATCAGTTTAAGCACGTTTGCTTTTCATAGGGACTTCCCATTCCTAATGCGTGATTGTGTACATACATCCATATCCGTATACATATTCATATCCATACTCATTTACATTTCGTATCCATATTCGTATTCATAGTCATATTTCCATTCGTACTCATATTCATATCGTATACATATCATATACATTGTGTATACATAGCATACCCGACCATGAAGGTTCGGTGTTTCACATATCTGGCCCTACCAAGCGTCTTGGGGTCATACATACCTGGCCCTACCAAGGCTCAGGGTTATCCGTACCCAACTGCAGTGGTGCGCGCGCATTATATATATATATATATATATATATATATATATATATATATATATATATATATTCTAGGGCCTATCACGGCGACCCCTCTATGGGCCATGACGGGTATCCGAGGCTAACCATCGAACACCGCCATTCTGTTACTCATCTGTTCTCATTCATAACTCTTATGCTCATATTAAGTAAAACTATTAACATTTGAAACATATTGACTTTTATAAACATAAGCCCTTCGGGTATCAAAATAATATATACATGCATATATGAAAGACCGCAGACCATGCTACCTACACGGACAGACCCCGTCGTTACCCCGGTATATACACATATATACCAAAAGAATAATCAATGGCACCTCCAGAAAAGTGGAGTGCTCTCAATCAGCTAATGGCTCCTATGAGTCTGGATCACCTCCCTGTCTACCTGTGGGCATGAACACAGCGTCCAAAGAAAACGGACGTCAGTACAAATATTGTACTGAGTATGTAAGGCATAAGCAATAATGAAACATCAATGAAATGAGGAAGCATAAAATGAGGAACAATCTGTGACTGACTGAATCATAAAAGAAATAATACAAGCTGGCTTACTTTCATACTCATCATCATATCATATATGCATAAATGTATAAGCTACCCGACCATATAGGTACGGTGTGATAATTAATAACATTAGCTCGCGTCCAGGCCTCCCGCGTCCGGGGTACCATCTTATGCCGCTCACTAGTGGTGTCTGCCCATGCCATCTAGCCATGGTGTATAGCTGCCCGCCTTGGCGGTGACTGCCCGGCTATATAGGCGCGGTGAAATATCATCATCATATGCTCATCATAATATGTTCATCATAATATACTTATCATAATTCATCATAATGCATGCATGGAACTCATAGATAATCAATACTCTATCGGGGTGACATAAGGTCGTGACCCCGATTACATTATGGAGCATTTATAAACATCTGCCTCACCTTGAAGGAATTAGCATATATAAGGTGAGTGTATATAATAATCAACATCCATAGATTGTACATAGCGTCGTTAGATTTATAGGAACATCATAGCATGAACTCTAGAATCTTTAGACATAATCTTATCATCATCATTATCGTACTCATATTGTATCTCTTGCCTCATATAGCTATTCATGAACAAGGACTCGTAGTTTTCTTGAAGATGGAAATTCATAAAGAAGGAGGAAATTCATGCCATAAGATTCATGCCTTAGAAAGAAAGGACTAGCCTCGCACATACCTTTTTTCGTTTAACTATTCTATTGCTTGCTGAATTTCTCCCTTAATGCACTCGTTTATACCATCAAGGGAATTCGTATCGACATTAGCTAAACAATCATAAGAACGTACTTACTAAAGCTAGAGAAAATTGGGCAGCATTTCCTTTGTTTATACTACTTCCTCCATATTCCATATCAACTCCCACACATTCATAATAACAAATACCATATCGTATACAATAATCATTCACTTGCATTTTTCACATTTCTGTTCACTTCAATTCTCCATAATCATGACCAAAGTCCATTATCGCGTTCTTTCACATACAATACCTATTCCATGTTCTAAATATCATTTATGACGTATTTATAATCTCAACATATCCATTTTCATGATTCATTCTAACTACTATTCAATAATGATACTATTCACCCATTCATGACCCATTTCCTATACTCTTCTACAATCCAAGTGTTTCAACTTATCAATACTTCAAACAACATGGAACGATCATGAAACTTACCTTATATGATGGAGGAATAAGCCTTGAATGATAATACACCTCTTACACCAAAACCCTATTTCACCTCTCTTGGGATTTCTTGGTTTGGATGACTTTAATGGGTTTCACACTCTTGATTCTTGTTGGTTTGATGAAGTTGATCATCAATTTCCTTTGCGTTCTCATGGGTGAAGTGTATGGAATGTTCTAGAGGCTTCTTGAGTGGCAGGAGATGATAGATGAAATGAATTAAAATGAAGGAGAGGTCTCTTATGTTAATCCAAAACCTGTCCCGACGAGATCTGCTTGGACTAACATACGGTCCGTATGTTTTCTCTTGTAGATGCGGTCCAGTGAAGTATGCCATACTGGGCTGAATCTACGGTTGGACATATGATCCGTGGATTTTATACGGCCAGTATGTCTGGCTGTATGTTGCCCAATTTTTCGAGACTTGTTCTCGTCGACTCGTTTGATCTCCAATCCTTATGGAACCTTCTTAACACTTGTCTAACACCTCGGTCACCAATCTGAGGGACGTTATAACTCTTCCTCGAAAGCATCATTAGAACTTCATTAACTCGATACTCGTAATTCTTGTCCGACGCACGACATATGACTTGCTTTCCTTAGCAACTTCCTCTCTCCTTATCTTAATGTCTTTGGAAATCTTAATTATGACCCTCAAATGCTATTTCTTGCTTATCAAAACATCTTATACATTGTACCCTTCGATGGCCTATTCACTATACGCTAACGGGGAATTTCCTAATGTGTAACACGGGCCATATAAGCTCGGGGTTTCATAATAGCCATACATAGGCACATATATATAAAAGCCCATAAGCATCTTTAGCATCATTACTATTGTCGTTCATTACATCATCACACTAGGGGATTTCTCATCATATAAGGAATTTAGTACAATCGTAACATATCGAGAATTTTGAGCTTGGTAACTTTTAGAGATCGAATCATTTGGAAGACAAGGCTCATGGAAGAATAGATATTTAGGCAAAGAACCATGCCTTATGAAAGAAGGGTTTGCCTTACATACCTTTCCGTTCAAATATTTTACCTTTCTTCCCCCCTTTCTCCTTTTTACCTTCATTAGAGTTATACTATCATTTGGAAATCGATGACTTGCATGCATGACTA
>NW_026716956.1:0-41343 GCF_029784015.1 Lycium ferocissimum | reverse complement strand
TTCTTCTTTTTTTTCTTCATATTTCTAAATTTCTAGAGATGAAATGTAATGAAAATGATGAACTTGGTCATCCATATATATTTTTATCTCTATAAATGTACACATCAGCACATGCTCCATGTCTTTTTCTTTTTTTCTTTTCTTTTCTTTTCTCCAAATCTCTAGAATTTTCCTAAGCTACAAAAGATGAATTCTCCCTTACCTTAGTCATCTTTTAATTACCTATATCATGCATCCATGTGGCCATGGCCACCTACCTTGGACTGCCACCTCTCCTTCTTTCTTTTATTTTTTTTGAATTTCAACCTTCCAAAAATAGAACATTTTCCAAATGGAATTTAACCTCAATGCTTCTAACATTTCCATGCCAATAAAATCGAGTATACAACTTAAGCCTTTAAAACATACAAAAGTCTATACTTCGTCTCTCCGGATAGTCTTGTTCCCAACTTGTCGCAATTCACTTAAATATTCCGACGTTCAAAATGCGAGATATAACAATATTGTTATGAGAGTGTTGCCATTAATTCTATCCTTGATATTGTAGTTGAGATTGGATGGAATTAGGGTTCGAGGGTTTTCACGCTTTCGCGGGATATGTTGTCCATAGTTGTTAAGCTCTTTTGTAATGTGATGATTAGTGAGTAAGGTGAATAGCCTAATTAAGGCCTATGTTATCTTAATTGTAATTTACGAGTAAAAGGAATAAGCGTTGGACGATTGAATATATCTCGTGTATGTTAAGGTTATTACTTTTTTTGTATGATCAGGTAAGATGAACCGATAAATGAGTAGAGAGTTTCCATATTACCTATTCTTATAAGTACTAAGAGAAATACGATGGCTTTTATGTTCCCGTACCCCGGCTATGGTATTTCCCATATACGGATCTTATGATTTCCGTCTAGTAGTATGAGTTCGGTAGGCCCGCGGGCAGGCAAACTATCATTTTATTGTTTGAGAACTCGTCGTTTAGTTTTACTTGTACTACGCATTTACTTCTAATTCTTAGGGGTATGAGTGAAAGGCGCACTTGACAGGGGGTGAAGGTGTTACACCTCGGAAAATTTCCCGTTGGTACGCAAGTGGACGAACTAGTGATGAGAGCGAGGAGTGCGAGTGTATAATGTTTCATGGGCAATGTATGTAATGGATGGGAATGAGTGTTATACCTCGCATTTTGCACATTTGAATATTTCGAGCTAATGGCGGGAAGTTAAGGACGAAGTTATATTTTCCAGTTTCGTTTGGATGCGCAAGTCGCTTATAGTATTATTGGTATGGGTTATTAAGGGCAAATTTGGAATTTGGAAATTATTATTTATGACTTGTTGGAAAAAAAAATTAAAAAAATTAGTTTTGTAGCCATCCAAGTTGGAGTGGACTATGGCCCACATGGATGCAAGGTGCATGTGATGAAAATATGACCAAGTAACCATGGAAGTCATCTTTTATTATTCAGAAAATTCAAGAAGCTTGGAGGGAAAGAAAGAGAAAAATCTAGAAAAAAATTGGAAAGAAAAGAGAAGGGGGTGGCCGGCCATGTGCATGGCCATGTGCCCCCTTTGTGTATATATATATATATATATAAGTTGTGCAAAAATAAGACATGAGCCACCACTTTCAATTCTAGAAAAATCAAGAGAAAGAAAAGAAAAGAAAAGAAGGAGAAAAACGGCCAAGAAGGAGGGGGCTGGCCGAACCAGCCCCATGGAATTGATCAAAAAAAAAATTATTCTCTTCATGTTTTCATACTAAATAGAAGGTCCTCTATCATATGGAGTGGTTGTTGGAAGAGGAAAACCATTTGTATTGCAAGGAGCATGTCCTAGCCGAGAAAAGGAAGTGAAGGAACAAGGTAAGGTTCAATCTTTCTTGCATGTTTTATAGGTGTTTATGTATGTTGTGATGTGTAGAAGGGAATAAAGTTCATGAGATTGTGGTGTGGTGTTGTATGGCCGTGTATATGTAGTATGGCATAGAAGTGAAAAACTAATTTATTTAGCTTGTTGGATGATTGTATTAAGAATGGTTGTGCATGTTGTAATGTAAAGGAATGGATGAAATTCACTAAGTTGTGTGTGTGTGTGTTGGCCGAAGGCATGGGTGGTTTGTGTAGAAAAGATGAACTAAATGCTATTTAGTGTTCTAGTGATGTTGTGGTGAATATTATGATGAAAGAATGGATGATTGATGACTCAAGTTGAAGTTATAGTTATGTGGGCTGATTTGGAGCTTAATGTGATGTTAATATAGTTTCTTGAATTTATGAAAATATTGTTGAAGACGTATGGAATTGTGGACATAAGTCTATGAATTTGAAAGTAGAAAATGTGTTATGAATGTTTCTTGTTGAAGTTGGAGGATTCGGGTAGCCTTGGAGTATTATGAGTAATATGGTTTTGTTAGAATAATTGTTGACATTATTGTTGATAGTTTGGCCGGTTGAATTCACGGGTTGTTTTGATTGAAATTGGCCAAGTTGAACTTGGTGGGATAGGCGCATTTACGGAAATCTTTGTCGAAATTTACGTAGGCAAGTGTCAACTCAAGATTTAACCTCTAAAGGTTCTAATCACTATTTGGTATATGTGACCAATTTGTAGATTTTGGCGAAATTGGAAGCTGAATTTGGAGCGGCGTACAAGGCGGAAAAGGTATGTGAGGCTCCACTTTCCTTCTATGGCATGTCTTAGATGTAATAGGCTTGAATACGTGTCTCGGGGACTACTCTAATTCTAGAAATCCGAGCTTGAATTTGTCTACAATTCATTCAGTAGAATTGAATTAAATGCTTATGAATAGTCAAAAGAATTGTCTAAACACCTAGAACTTGCATGAATAAGATCCGACTACCCAAAAACTCTCATAAGTAATGTCATGAAATGGATTATATGTAAATTGTGTACGCCGCCTCATTCGACCGAGGTGGGCCCCCCTACTAAAAGTTTACAAGTGTTTTCCAAAATATTCATTTTTCTCCAAAAACCAAGTTCTACAATATTGAAAGTCTTAATGACTAAAACGACGACTATGGTTCTATGATGATAATGATGATGCCAGATATGAGAAAAAGTATATGACGAATATGACAAGGATATGTTTTTACTGCGAATATGACGATATGAAATGTTAAGCTATTTTTGGCTAATGACTATTTTCAAAGGTTTTAAAGTAAACGAGATGATGCCTTATGATTCTGTTATATGTTTTTTTTTTCATGAAGTTATTCTCCATTGATAGTCTCGCCTTATGATTATCGATCCTTCAAGGTGAGACAAAGCGGCCATGATTACTCCATAATGCGATCGGAGGTTCAAGACCTTTACGTCACTCTCGATGGATACATGACTTTCTTTGGGCTCTCATGTATGCCATACCTGTATATGGGTTGGGGGGATGGGATACATGTATATGTGGGGAATGGGAAGGGAGACATGTTTCATTGCCACCTGGTCAGCTAGCTTATCATCCCGGACGCGGGATTTATGGGCGAGCCGACGTATTTCGGGGCTATGTGGGTGAGCCGACTTGTTCGGCGCTATGATACCATATGACCGGACCCGGCATGCATGGCATCCGCCCCCGGGCACTCATATGCTCTGGGAATTCTGACTTTACGGTATATGATCCGTATGTACCGGTTACTGAATATATGATATGTCCACGTATGTACATTCCTGACTTTACACATGATATGTCCTATATGTACAGGTTACATGTTCCATATGTATAGCTTACTCCCTTACACATGATATGTCTCATATGTACAGGATACTCTCTTCTACATGATATGTTCTACATCTCCATACTGTCATTACACATGAATACATCCCTGCTTAGTTACTTTTCATGCTTTACATACTCGATGCATTGCTCGTACGACCCCTCTTCTTCGGGGGGGCTTAACGTTTCATGCCGCGCAGGTGAACCCGGATATTTGTGAAGCTAGCATAGAAGATGTCCGGCGGGGTTGGTAGGCCTCCACTTGTCTGGAGTCTTTAGAGTCGAGCATATGTGCCATGATGTTTTGTTCGGAGTTAGAGACTTTGCAGACAGAATCGTGGGTATTGGGTTGTCAGTCTGTAAACGGCTCCAACAGCCGATATGTTATTACGTCTCGTGTTACGAGTCTTATATGATGTCAGATTTTACTTATGGAAAAAAAAATTCTATGTATTCATTTCTAACGGATTCATAAGTTCATATGTGTAATAAGAGTTAGCGGGTTCGCTCGGCTCCGAATACGGGGTCGGGTGCCCATCACACCCTAGTAAGATCGGGGTGTGACAAAAGTAGAATAAAAAGTCTAGAAATGTGAAACGTTGAAAGTTGGCAAAACTGCCCAGTGGTCGTGAAGTCCAAATACGGACCGTAAAGTGGAATACGGTCCGTAAACAGCCAGGTCGTAAAATGGCATGCAAAGGTTTCAACTTTCTGCCAGTGGAGAAATGGTTAAATACGACACCGGTGGACGGACCGTAAAGTGAAATACGGCCCGTAAACCATGGTCGTAAATCACCATGCATGCTGCCAAGGTTTCTGGTTCTGCTTAAAGTTAAATACGACCACGAGGGACGGTCCGTAAAGTGGAATACGGACCGTAAACCTCCATGGACGACCACTGTTCACCTCAGCACAGATTTCGAATTCATTAAATATGAGGACCAAGGCTTATTTCATTTCATTTTCTACACTACACCACTTCTCTCTAGAATCTCTCTCTACATTTATTACGCAAGTTTTCAAGGATATTTGAGGATCAACAACATTAAATAAGTTAATCAAGTGTAAAGGAAACCACCAAAGATCATCCAAGTCAAGAAATCCAAATGGAGAAAAACTAGGGTTTTGCTTAAAGAGGAGTACTAGCAACCAAGGCTTGTTCCTAAAACATCTAAGGTAAGTTTCATGATATTTATATGTTGTGAAGTATTATTGGAGTAAGATTCTTGGATTGTTAAAAGAGAATAACAAATGGGTCATTAATGATGAATAATGTCGTTTTGAGATTAGTTGTGATTGAATCATGGAAATGAATATGTCGATTGTGATATAAATATGTTGTAAATGACCTATAGAACATGAAATGAGCATTGGATACGAAAGAATACGATGATGGATTTTTAGTCATGATTATGGGAAATTGAGGTGAATTATGAAATGCGAATCATGAATGAATGATGATTGTTGTTAATCATATTGTGATGATTATTATGAATGTTGGGAATTGATATGGAATATGGCGGAAAGTAGTATAAACAAAGGAAGCGCTGCCCAAATTTCTATAGCTTTAGTAAGTATGATTTTACGATTTTATAGCTAATGACGATACGAATTCCATTGAAGGTAAACGAGTGCATTCAAGGAGCACAAGCGAGCACTAGAATAGTTAAGCGGCAAAGGTATGTGAGGCTAATCCCTTTCCTTCTAAGGCATGAGCCCTATGGCATGAAATTCTCCTCTTTCTATGAATGTTCCATCTCCAAGAAAGTTAAGAGTCCTTTCTCATGAATAGCTACACGAGATAAGAAAAATAAGATGAATACGAAAATGATGATAGCAAGCTAAAGTCTAGAAATGCTATAGCCTATGATATGATGCCTCACAAAGCTAATGATGTCATTTATGTAATTTAATGATATTAATCATCGTGCACACACTCACCTTATGCTTATTCCTTCAAGGTGAGGCGAATACATAAGAATGCTCATAATGACATCGGGGTCCACGACCTTACGTCACCCCGATAAAATATGAATAGCTAAGAGTCCCTACGCAAGTATTGTAATACGTATACGATAAGTCAGCATACTATGATGAACTATGTTATGATAGCATATTATGATAAGCATGATGTAGTGAGTATATGATGATATCACACCGCGCCTATATGGCGGAGTCACCGCTAAGGCGGGTACTATACACACCATGGCCGAATGGCATGGGCGTACACCACTAGTGGGCGGCATGAGATAATATCCGGACGCGGATGCCTGGACGCAGGCTATTGATGATGCTAATGATATTGATTATTACACCGCACCTATATGGTCGGGTAGTTATTACAGTATGTACATATATGATACGATGATGAGTACGAAAGTAAGTCAGCATGCATGATCGTCCTTATGATTCAGTCAGTTACAGATTGCTCCTTGTTTTATGCCTCCTCAGTTATTGATGCCTTTTTATTGTTTATGCTTTACATACTCAGTACAATATTCGTACTGACGTCTTTTCTTCGGACGCTGTGTTCATGCCCACAGGTAGACAGGGAGGTGGCCCAGACACATGAGCTAGCGGTTGATTTGAGCAGCACTCCATATTCCTAAGTGCCCGATTTCTCTTTTTTGGTATATATATATATCCGTATATTCATGTTTTGGGCATGACGGTCCCGTCCGTCCGCATGTCTAGTATTCCGGTAGAGGCTCCTAGATACGCGGTGTGGATAGTCTAGTCCCATGGCTTCTATGTATATGCATGTATATTTTATTTTTGATGGCCGAAGGGCTATGTTTATAAAAGAAAAAAATGTATTTCAGAAGATTCCAGTTTTACATGATTATGAGCATATAGTATGAATAATAGCAGATAAGCAGGTAAGTGAGTGGTGTTCGGTGGTTAGCCCCGGATACCCGTCGCGGCCCGTAGCTCGAGTCGTGACAAAAGTGGTATCAGAGCAGTTCAGTCCTAGGAAGTGTCTACGAGCCGTGTCTAGTAGAGTCTTGTTTATAGTGTGTTGCGCGCCACGCTAATAAACAGGAGGCTACAGGGCATTTAGGAAAAATGACCATCTTTCTTCACATGAGATTGTGCGATAGAGCCGAGTATAAGATTTAATCCTCCCTAATGAGTATGTTGTGATTTCAGAAATGCCGCCAAAAGCTAAAGCCGCCCAGAAGGGCAAGACTACGACAAAGAGACGGGCAGAAAGAGAGCCGCCTATGGATGTTGATGAAGGAGAGTCACATCATGAGGCCTTATCTAATGCCTCCACTATTCCTCCTACTACAGAAGGGGCTCCTATTCCAGTTCCTCCACCGGCTACATCGGGTCAACAAGTGACCGAGGCTATTAATTTATTGACTCAGTTGGTTGCCGCTCAGGCACAACGACAGAATGTGGGGTCAAGTGATCGCTCAGCTAGTACAAGAGCCCGTGACTTCATGAGCCTAAATCCTCCGGAATTCTTTGGGTCAAAGCCGGATGAAGATCCACAAGGCTTCATTGATGAGATGCTAAGAACGTTGCGGATTATTCATGCTTCCGAGACTGAGTCAGTGGAGTTGGCATCATATAGACTCCGAGATGTGGGCAAGCATGGTACAACAATTGGAGAGCGTCGAGGCAAGAAAATGCGCCTCCTCCCGTGTGGCAAGAGTTCGTCGATGCCTTCATTCGCCATTATTTGCCACCCGAGGTCCGCCGAGCTAGAGCGGATAGATTTCTGAATTTGAAGCAAGGAAATATGAGCGCCCGAGAATATAGCCTTCAATTTAATTCCTTGGCTAGATATGCCCCGACGATGGTGGCCGACATGGGTGACCGGGTGTATAGATTTGTGAGTGGCTTAGGCCACATTTATTCAAAGATTGCCTAACCGCTTCATTACAAGACGGGATGGATATTTCCCGAATTCAAGCTCATGCCCAAAATCTTGAAGGACAACAACCTCCACAAAGAGGTGAACATGATGTTGACAGAGGGCCGAGCAAAAGAGCTAGATCTACGGGCACAAAGCCGTGCGGCGGATTAAGGATCGAGGCGTATATTTTCTAGCACTCGAGCTACCAGCCGACTAGTGCACCTCCCCAAAGATGCGTACGTAAGATTTGATCGCTCTTCCGATCAGACCGGGCGGAGTTCGAGGCCCTGTGTTCACACCGGGGGGTGATCACGGCTGAGGAGACCCCGCACCGCGACGCAGCCCGCGGTAGATTACATTCCGGGACAAGGCTGCGTGGTTCGGATGCTTGTTACACTTGTGGCCAAGTGGGCATATGATGAGAGATTGCCCGTCGATGAGCGGCAGTAGCTAGGACCCGGCCACGGATCATTAGCAGATCTTCTTCAGCACATCCCACAGGCGGACTTCTCGTACCCTCACAGGCCGAGGTAGAGGCCGAGGGGGAGTATCTACTGTGTGCCACACAAAGACCGCTTATATGCATTAGCCTACGTGCAAGATTCGAGTCCTCCTCGCATGTGGTCACAGCATATTGATTGTGTTCTCTTATGATGTATGCATTGATAGATCCGGATCTACGTTATCATATATTACTCCATTTATCGCAAATCGTATCAACAAACCCGAGCCGATCAAACCTTTTGAGGTATCCACTCCTATTGGTGATCCCGTGATAGCTACAAGTATATAAAGATTGTATAATTGTGATATGTGATCGTCGACCAAAGCTCGATTTAGTCGAGCCAGTGAGATGCTAGATTTTGATGTTATAACGGGTATGGATTAGTTGTCTCGTGTTATGCCAATGTTGAATGCCGAATGAAATTGGTTCGCTTTCAATTCCCCGAGAGCCCGTGCGAATGGAAAGGTAATACAGCCCACTCCGAGAGGTAGGTTTATTTCTACCTTAAGGCAAGAAAGATGATCGCTAAAGGCTATATCTATCATTTAGTTCGAGTTCATGATACTTGGCGCAGTCTCCTACTTTCCACCTCCGTTCGTAGTGCGAGTTTCCCGATATTTCCTTACGAGCTTCCGTGCCTCCTCCGGTAAAGCGGAGATTGACTTCGCCATTGACGTGTTGCCAAATACCGAGCCTATCTCTATTCCTCCTTATCGAACGGTTCCCACAGAATTAAAAGAGCTAAAGGCACAGCTTGAAAGATTTGTCGGGAAAAGGGTTCATTAGACCCAAACACACCGTGAGGAGCACCGCCTTATTTGTGAGAAAGAAAGACGCTCCTCGCGAATGTGCATTGATTATGCGCTTGAATAAAGTGACGATAAAGAACAGTATCCTCTCCCAAGAATAGATGATTTATTTGATCACCAGGTGCCAAGTGGTTTTCAAAAATAGATTCGAGGTCGGGTTATCATTAAGTGAGAGTCAAGGAAGAAGATATTCCCAAGACAGCTTTTAGAACAAGATATGGCCATTATGAATTCCAAGTGATGTCATTCGGGCTGACTAATGCCCCAGCAGTGTTCATGAACTTAATGAATAATGTATTCAGCTCTCTCTTAGATCTATTTGTGATAGTCTTCATTGATGATATTCTCGGTGTATTCTCGCACAAATCGCATCATGCATCACTTGCGAATCGTTCTTGGAATTCTCCGAAATCGAGAGTTGTATGCTAAATTTTCAAAGTGCGAGTTTTGGCTAAATTCTCGTGACATTCTTGGGCCATGTGATTTCGTATGATGGCATTAGAGTCGATACTCAAAAAATAGAAGCTCGTGAAGACTTGGCCAACGCCGACGACGCCCGCGTGGTTCGTAGCTTCGGGGATTGGGTGCTATTACGTGTTGCTTGTAGAGGGCTTTTCGTCCATCTCATCCTCCATTGACGAGATTAACCCGTACATAGCAAAGTTTCGGTGGAATGACGCCCGTGAGCGTAGCTTCCAAGAGTTGAAAGACATGACTCACCTACGCTGGGCTTTAACACTTCCAGAAGGGCCGGATGGCTATGTTGTATATTGTGATGCTTCCGGAGCTGGGTTAGGATGTGTGTTAATGCAGCATGGGAACCATATGCACGAGCAGAGTCGTGAGTAACCATATGCATAAAAATCATTATTATAGACTCAATAGATAAGTAAGTAATCGACGCTCGAGGGTTAAGACGATAGTCACATTAGGTTCTTTCAGAAAGTCGTTAGAACCAAACATAGAAAAGTCTCGGGGGCCCACGGACAAGTATCAACCCAATCCGAGCCCGCCTGAGAAAGTTAGAGCCATTATACGCTATAGAACCTTCTACGAACATATCGAGGCGATCCGAGCCCGTCTATGAAAGTTAGGGACCTTTTTCAACATAGCAACCTTTAGGTACAAAAACTCTTTATGCAACATTTAAAATCCAATTATACAAAAGACATAAGGACCATAATCCGACTACATAAAGAATGCCAACATTACGAAGTGAATAAGAATCGTAGACATGCTCGGATCGTAGGAATAGAATTACCCCGAGGCTCGTATCATAGCCTACTTACAACTAAGACATGCCAAAAGAAAGAAAGGTTAGGCTTTACATATCTCGTCCGCTTCCTAAGCTAATTCGAACTTAAATCTCGGACTTCCAAGATCTACAACAACGTCGTTAGATACCAAACATTAGTCATAGGCACTTAGGAATCCAATTCCAAGCTAGCACTTTATTTACAGAAATTCGGGCATTATTTCCCCTGTAAATTCAACAATCCTGGGAATTCCCCAGTAAATCATCAACAACAATACCAACAACCATACTAACAACATCCACAATTAATTCAAAACGCATTCTAACGTTAGTAACTCTTTTCTACATAATTTGACAACATTCCATTTATATTCAAATCAACACATATAATCAAGCCAACATCAATGCTCACACATTCAAGCACTAATCCGAAACCATTCAAACACGAGTCAAGAACATTCCAACCAATCCACACAATATTCAAAACAACCCAACCAATATGCAACATAACCCGAAACCTTCCAAATTCAATAAGAACAACAACAACACATTTCTTTCTTCCAAATTCAGAAACTATACCAATAATCCACATGTTAACAACATCATTCTCCTAATTACAAGAAACCATATTGAAATCACATTAGCTCCTAAAACAGCCCATAAACGATTACAACTTCCACTTGAAGCATTAAATCTTAATTTTCATCATAGAAGCCATAACAACAACAACCAAAACACTAAGTAAATTTAGTTCATTCCTCCTACACAACACACCACCCACACGGCTTGTTATATCCGGCATTTTTGCGTATTCAAAAATTTGGAAATAACCTTGACTCGAGGAATAAGGTCATGTGATTTTTCTTAATATGTGTAATGCTGCTATGGAAGTATGGATGCGGAGATATTGAGTAAGGCTAAGGGCAAAATTGGAATTTTGGAAATTTATTTCACTTAAGTATACAAAGTAGCCAAATTATTGGGCAAAAAAAAAAAAAGGAAAAAATTTAAGCCCAATTTGCAGAGTGGTCGCCACATGGCCAAGCCCATGGATTTTTTAATCAATTTTCCATGTGCCAAATTTATATAAGGTGGATTAGTTCAAGAAGTTTCAAGAAAAATCAAAGCAAAATCAAGAAGAGAAAAAAAAAGAAGACTCACGGCCAAAGAGAGAGAGGAAAAAAAAGGAAAAGAATTCCCAAGCCTTCAACCTTGGCTCAAGAATTATAATTTTCTTGAATTCTTGTCAAGCTCAAGATTCTCTACAAGGTGATATAAGTATTTTAGCAAGAAACTATCTTTGGTGGCAAGGAGAATTTATTGGAGAAAGGTAAGAATTTTATGTTCTTTCATGTTATGGAAGATAGATACATGTTGTAGTATGTGAAAATGAATGAAAAATATGAAAATCTTGGGTGTGGTGCATATGGATGTTGTGGCCGTGTGGTAATTTAGTTGGAGAGGGCATGAATTTATTTTATTTAGTATGGAAATTGTGTTGATGTAGTTTTGTGTTGTAAGTGGAAGAATATGAGCCAAAATTTGCATGAAAAACCATTGTTAAGTTGTTGTAGGAAGTTTGGTAATGTTATGGAAGATTTATGTAATTATGGAAACGAAGTTGTAAGATACAAATGGTGATTGTTGTAAGTGAAAGCGAAAGATAAAAATATGTTGTGAATATTTATGTTGAAAAATTGGAGACTTTGAGGAATTATGGTTTGGCGGAACTTTTGCATATTTGGTAAAATAATGTGAAATGTCTTTGAATTGTATTGAATGGCCTTAAGTTAGTGAATAAATATGAAAGCATTGATATTAGCTTGGAATTGTGAAGTTGGATTGGAAGTTGATGCGTTATGTAGAAAATGAGATTACTTATGTTAGAACGCTTTTTGAGTTAATTGTTGATGTTGCTAGTTTGGTTGTTGGTGTCATGTTGATGATATGAGCCGAGTCGAATTCTCGGGTGTTGTATTTATAGGGAGATCTTTGCCGGAATTTTGGTAGACAAGTATGGATTTAAGTTGAATTCACAAAACTTGAAACTCACATTTGGTAACAATGACCATTTGTAGATTCTTGACGAAACGGGAATCGAAATTGGACGAGCGTAAAGCTTAATTAAGGTATGTAAAGCTATTCCTTTCCTTCTCTTGGCATGTCCTAGGTGTACTAGGTTTGGATTTGAGCCTTGGGGGTTATTCTGTTCATAGAAATCCAAGTCTGAATTTGAGTACTATTCATTCAAAGGCGATTGAATTAGATCTTTATATCTTGTTGGAAAAATGCTCAAACATCTATAACTTACGTAAATGTAATTGAATTACCTTGAAACTTTCATAAATGACTCCATTAAGTTTAGCGTATGTAATTTGCGTGCGCCACCTCCGTTGACCCGAGCGGGCCCACTATTCCCGAATCCCTCCTATCGTTTTATTTGACTTATTTTCTGTACCATAATTGAAGAAAAATCTTTGGCCATTGTCCCAACTACTAAGCGATAGTTGTTTAACTACCTCATTAAGTTCTATAATATATTTTGTGGAGTAATAATGTTCCTAATATGATTATCGCTTCGGTTCTCTACAAATGGCTTCTGAAACACTCGTAACTTCCCCGCACTAAGTCAGGTTGACTCGAAACTTGTCTCTGGGCTTTTAGGTGTCAGTAAGTAAACGAGAGTTTGATTTTTTTTCAAAACCACTCCGGCGGAGTGCGATATTTTATTATATAAGACTTTTCAAACCACTCCGAAGGGGTGCGAGATTTTACTATTTCATTTCACTTAGACTTATGTCTACATTCCACAACGCTATTATTAGTATTATTATTATTATTATTGTTATGCCCGGGGGCTAGGATTAGTATTATGTCACGAGTGGCATGCCCGAAGGGGCGTGGTAGTCGTATGTCACGAGTGGTACGCCCGGGCGGGCTAGGAATATTATGTGTCGGGGCCGATGTCCGAAGGGGCCAGGATAGACGTATGTTGGACGGGCATGCCCGAAGGGGCCATCATTTTAACCCGGGACTGGCATGCCCGAAGGGGCCAGGATAGACGTATGTCGGAACCGGCACACCCGAAAAGGATTATTATCATTATTATCATTGTTGTTATCATTATTATTACTATTATTATTATTATTATTATTAGGCCGCGCCGTCCGGGCGGACTATTTTATTTAGACATTAAATTCATACTGGGTATCCTAAACTTACTTACTGTTGTACTTTTCTCGATTTACGCTTCAAAGGATGCTTTACATATTCAGTACATATTCCGTACTGACCCCCTTTCTTCGGGGGCTGCGTTCTGCCCGCAGTCCAGGGGCGCGACTCGGCAATCCGCAATCAGGGGGACCAAGATCGGGAGTCGGACAGCCCTCCTTGTTTCGGAAGTCGTCCCCGCTTTGGTATAGTTTTATATATTGCGCAGTCATACTCGAGAAGTCCGGCGAACAAATATGGGAGTTATGGTTACTCGTTTGGCTTTGCTTACCCATCATTTTGTTGTACGAAATGGCGAAGGCCTTTTGGCTCGCCTTGTTCTATGTCGTGTATAGGTATTTATAACATGTTTGAGATGCCTTGAGCTACGTGTTGATTTTGGTATTTCGTTTATAATTCTTGTTTTAAAAAAAAAAAATTGAGTGAACGTGTAGGGGTTCGCTCGACTCTGATGAGAGTCGGGTGCCCGTCATGCCCTGATGAAATTGGGGTGTGACAAAGTGGTATCGCAGCAAAGTCGGGCCTCGGCATGTTACAGTACGGTGTCTAGTAGAGTCTTGTTTATCGGTGTGTTGTGCACCACATCTATAAACAAGAGGCTACGAGACATTGATAGGGTGTCATTCATTCTTTCATGTGTGCGCGTATCGTGCGTATAGAGCCGTGTTGTATATAAAGTCCCTAATTTAACAACCTTGTGTGCTTTCGGTGACGACTCGAAGTAGCGACTTCGGCCCAAAAAGGGGAAAAGCAGCTTGGGGATGAGGTAGTTAGCCAAGCCCCCCGTGTTACTAGAGCCTCGGACATACGCCGGAATACGCATCCGGCCCCCGCAGTCCTCCCACCTCCCCATCTCCGGGAGGAATCAAGAGGGCACCGATCCCGCCCCCGCATCGCATCTCCGGTCCTCTCGCCGATTCCCGCATCAGGAGATTAGAGAAATGAAAGATGCTATAAGTTTGTTAACTCAGATACTCGCCACCTGTGTCGGACAACGATAGAGTCACGAGTATCCGGACAGTAGGTGCCAGCGCCGTGTTAACGAGAGATTTTCTTACATTAAATCCCCCGCACTTTGAAGGGCACGGACCCTAATGTCGATCCTCGAGTTCATAGATGGTATGCAACACTTTTAAATGTGATGCGAGCATCAGCCCACGGAATACGTCGAGTTAGCCGCTACAAAGCCGGCAGGCATAGCAATTAATTGGTACCGCTTGGAGATTATCGAGAGGTAGTGATGCCCTTCCGCCGACCTGGCGGGAATTCTCAGATGCCTTTTTACGCCACTATATGCCACCCAAATTGAAGCGGGCAAGGGTTGATAAGTTTCTTAACCTGCGACAGGGTAACATGTCTGTTAGAGAATATAGTGGAGTTCGATTCCTTAGCCGTATATGCCCCTACTATTGTGCAGAAATGGAAGACAGAGTTCACCGATATGTAACAGGATTGAGTCGGAGTTACGCAGGAGATGTGTATGCCGCGGCAATGCAGCTGTGTATAGATATAGCTCGTATCCAAGCTTATGCTCGGGGGCGAGATCGTAAGCGCCAACGAGAGGCTATTTCGGAGGTGATGGTGGTCGCCCCGCAGAGCCGGGACGAAGGTCGGAGTAAGGGTTCCACTAGCAAGAAGCAGCACTCCCGCATAGTGCACCTTCATAGTTTCGTGATCTCGAGCGGGTAGAGAGACTTTCCCTCGACAGTGACGCAGTTCTTCCCATGCGTCGGGTCCTCGGCAGCGAGGCGTGGTCGGGGTGCGTGATGCCCCTCCTCGACGTGCGACTTGCGGGAGGCGTCATGTGACGATGCCGACGGATGTGTGTTATACTTGCGGGGATCCGAGGCACTATGCTAGAGATTGCCCACAAAGGGTTAGCAATACTATTCCTGGGAATTCGGTAGCAGCGTCGTCACCCTCAGTAAGAGCCCCTGAGACGGAACCCCAAACTTCTTCCGGCGAGGTAGGGGCGGAGGTAGAGCACCTAGTTCCAATGCAGACCACATCGTATCTATGCACTAGGTGGGAGACCGTGTCCCGAGGCACCGCAGATGCACCACCCGTAATCTAAATTCCGTAGTTGATTGTCTTAATCAATGAATGATTTATACGTGCCGTCCACCTAAAGAACCTTCCCCAAATTACTTGAAAGACCTATAAGACTAATTTAACATTCGAGGACGAATGTTCTAAAGGGGAGGAGGATGTTATATCCGGCATTTTTGCGTATTCAAAAATTTGGAAATAACCTTGACTTATGAGGAATAAGGTCATGTTGGATTTTTCTTAATATGTGTATGCCGATTATGGAAGTATGGATGCGGAGATATTGAGTAAGGCTAAGGGCAAAATTGGAATTTTGGAAATTTATTTCACGAAGTATACAAAGTAGCCAAATTATTGGGCTTAAAAAAAAGGAAAAATTGAAGCCCAATTTGCAAGAGTGGCCGGCCATACATAGCCAAGCCCATGGATTTTTTAATCAATTTTCCATGTGCCAAATTTATATAAGGTGGATTAGTTCAAGAAGTTTCAAGAAAAATCAAAGCAAAATCAAGAAGAGAAAAAAAAAAGAAGGCTCACGGCCAAAGAGAGAGAGGGAAAAAAAAAAGGAAAAGAATTCCCAAGCCTTCAACCTTGGCTCAAGAATTATAATTTTCTTGAATTCTTGTCAAGCTCAAGATTCTCTACAAGGTGATATAAGTACTTTTAGCAAGAAACTATCTTTGGTGGCAAGGAGAATTTATTGGAGAAAGGTAAGAATTTTATGTTCTTTCATGTTATGGAAGATAGATACATGTTGTAGTATGTGAAAATGAATGAAAAATATGAAAATCTTGGGTGTGGTGCATATGGATGTTGTGGCCGTGTGGTAATTTAGTTGAGAGGGCATGAATTTATTTTATTTAGTATGGAAATTGTGTTGACGTAGTTTTGTGTTGTAAGTGGAAGAATATGAGCCAAAATTTGCATGAAAAACCATTGTTAAGTTGTTGTAGGAAGTTTGGTAATGTTATGGAAGATTTATGTAATTATGGAAACGAAGTTGTAAGATACAAATGGTGATTGTTGTAAGTGAAAGCGAAAGATAAAAATATGTTGTGAATATTTATGTTGAAAAATTGGAGACTTTGAGGAATTATGGTTTGGCGGAACTTTTGCATATTTGGTAAAATAATGTGAAATGTCTTTGAATTGTATTGAATGGCCTTAAGTTAGTGAATAAATATGAAAGCATTGATATTAGCTTGGAATTATTGTGAAGTTGGATTGGAAGTTGATGCGTTATGTAGAAAACGAGATTACTTATGTTAGAACGCTTTTTGAGTTAATTGTTGATGTTGCTAGTTTGGTTGTTGGTGTCGTGTTGATGATATGAGCCGAGTCGAATTCTCGGGGTGTTGTATTTATAGGGGAGATGCTTGCCGGAATTTTGGTAGACAAGTATGGATTTAAGTTAAATTCACAAAACTTGAAACTCACATTTGGTAACAATGACCATTTGTAGATTCTTAACGAAACGGGAATCGAAATTGGACGAGCGTAAAGCTTAATTAAGGTATGTAAAGCTATTCCTTTCCTTCTCTTGGCATGTCCTAGGTGTACTAGGTTTGGATTTGAGCCTTGGGGGTTATTCTCGTTCATAGAAATCCAAGTCTCGAATTTGAGTACTATTCATTCAAAGCGATTGAATTAGGATCTTTATATCTTGTTGGAAAAATGCTCAAACATCTATAACTTACGTAAATGTAATTGAATTGCCTTGAAACTTTCATAAATGACTCCATTAAGTTTAGCGTATGTAATTTGCGTGCGCCACCTCCGTTGACCGGAGCGGGCCCACTATTCCCGAATCCCCTCCTATCGTTTTATTTGACTTATTTCTACCATAATTGAAGAAAAATCTTTGGCCATTGTCCCAACTACTAAGCGATAGTTGTTTAACTACCTCATTAAGTTCTATAATATATTTTGTGGAGTAATAATGTTCCTAATATGATTATCGCTTCGGTTCTCTACAAATGGCTTCTGAAACACTCGTAACTTCCCCGCACTAAGTCAGGTTGACTCGAAACTTGTCTCTGGGCTTTTAGGTGTCAGTAAGTAAACGAGAGTTTGATTTTTTTTCAAAACCACTCCGAAGGGAGTGCGATATTTTATTATATAAGACTTTTCAAACCACTCCGAAGGGGGTGCGAGATTTTATGTTACATCCGGCATTTTCGCGAATTTGAAAATTTGGAAATAACTTTGAATTGTATGGAATAAGGTCAAGTGTTGATTTGAATTAATGTATGTGTGTGTTGCTCATGAAAAATATTGGTGTGGAAGTACGGTGGAAGGCCAAGGGCAAAATTGGAATCTTGGAAATTTGTTTCGGAATTTGCAAAATAAGATTCATAGGCTATTGGGCTCAAAAAAAAAAAATTTAGGCCCAAACTTAAGGGGTGGCCGGCCATGTGCCTAGGCCCAACCTTTTAATTAATCATGTGATTAATGATATAAGGGAGGATAAGCCTTCAAGAAGATTCAAGAAAAACAAAGAAAGAACAAGAAAGAAAAAAAGAGAAGAGTGCACGGCCAAGAGAGAAAGAGAGAAAAAAAAAAAGAGGAAATTTTCTTGCCTTAATCCTTGGTTCAAAAATTCATTTCTTGTTGGATTCCTAACAAGCTCAAGACGCTCTTCAACGTGGTATAGTTGGTTTGGAGAAAGAACTCCGTTTGCGGAAAGTTGAAATTTTAAGAAAAAGGTAAAATTCTTATACTTCATGTTATGGAATGAATTTATATGTTATGACGATTAGAAGTAGACGAGAATTATGAAAGTGTGATGTGTGTGTGCATGGCGTGTGTGTGTGTGGATTATGGATGTGGCCGTGAGCCACAAGATAGGGGAAGTGATGAATTTGATTTTTCTTAGCTTGTTAGTTGTGTTGTTGTGACTTTTGTGACGTAAATAAAGGCTTAGCGACGCAAGTTGGCGTTGAAATGGCATGTGTGTTGTTATGGGAAATTATATGATTTTATATGGCTTTTGTATAATGATGGAAGTGATGGTCTAAGATGTGAATTAATGTTGTTGTGAATGAAGTTGGAAGATGGAAATATGTTATGAACATTTATGTTGAGAATTGGAAGTTTTAAGTGAATTGTGGTTTGGTGGAAATTTTTGCATATTTGGTAGGATTATGTGAAATGTCTTTGAATTGTATTGAATGGCCTCAAGTTAGTGAATGAATATGAAAACGTTGACATTGGGTGAGAGGTGTGAAGTTAGAACGGAAGTTGATCCATTATGTTGAAAGAAAGACTATTTATGTTAATATATGTTTTGTAGTGTTTGTTGGTGTTGTTGATGTTGTTGTTGGGTTGGTTGTTGTTATTCTGAGCCGAGTTGAATCTCGGGGATGCTATATTTATAGGGGAAATGCTGCCGAAATTTCGGTAGTCAAGTATGAACTCATTATTGAAATGCCAACTCTCATGAATAGTAACTGGTAAAGGTGACCATTTGCAGATTCTGGACGAAACAGGAGTGGAGCTCAGACGAGCGTAAGACGCGAATAAGGTATGTAAAGCCTTCTATTTCCTTTTCATGGCATGATCTAGGTGTGCTGGTTTTGGTTTCGACCCTTTGGGTCAATCCTATCTCCCGGGATTCACACCTAAAGTTGGAGCGCTTTCATTCAATGGAATTGAACCAAATAGGTCATAATTGACTAGTTTGGCCGTAAATGTCTAAAACTTGTCCGAATCCAATCCGACTACTCCCAAATCAATTATTAATGATCTTATGAGGTTCGCTAGGCATGTCCCATGTACGCCACTCCATTGGCCCGGCGGGCCCACTATTCCGGATTCCCGCCTATCGTTTTACTTGATTTATTTTGTACCACGATTGAAGGAAAGTTTTGGGCTATGGTCCTAACTGTTGAACGACCTTTTATAAATTTATTTTCAAACCATTCCGAAGGAGTGTGATATTTTATTACTTAAGTCTTCCAAACCACTCCGAAGGAGAGTGTGATATTTTATTATTTAAATTTTCAAAAACCACTCCGAAGGGAGTGCGGTATTTTATTAAAACTGATTTTTAAAACCACTCCGAAGGGTGTGAAATTTTATTATTACTATTATGCCCGGGCGGGCCATCTTTATTATTATGCGGAAGCGGCAATGCCCGAAGGGGCTATCTCCATTATTATGCCGGAAGCGGCAATGCCCGAAGGGGCTATCTTCATTATTATGCCGGAAGCGGCAATGCCCGAAGGGGCCATTATTGATATCGAGCCGGAAGCGGCTGCCCGAAGGGGCTATTATTGTTATTGTTATTGTTATTATTATTATTTTGCGCGCGTGTGATGTCTTGTATTACTTATTTTGGATTTGTTAGTTAGATTGCAATTATTTACTTAAGGCTTGTTTGCGACTATTACCTCTACTTATGTCTTCTCTCTAAGCAAAGGTTGCAGTATTGGGTTGTATGTGATTCTTCCCTCTTAAATTGCGCGGTGGTTATTATCTATTTATTTTTTAGCTTTATATTCGTATTACATATTCGTATCGACTTTCTTCGGGGGGGTGCGTTTCATGCCCGCGAGGTTCGTGGACGCGACCCGGTGACTCGACCCGCAGGGAGAGCCGATGCGAGGGTTAGACGAGCTCTTTCTTGCTCCGAGGTCGTTCACCATTTTGGTATATCTTTATACATATTTACGAGTGTCATACTTTTAGAAGTCTCGCGAACGAAACAGGGAGGCATGGTTCTTAAGTTTGGCCTTGTCGGCCATTATTTTGTTGTACGAAAATGGCGAGAGGCCTTTAGGCTCGCCTTATTCCTTGTCGTATGTATATATGTAATATGTTTTTGAGGTGCCTTGAGCCACGTGTCGATTTTGGTATTTCACTTACAATTTTTAATTCTTGTTTGTAAAAAAAAAAAAATTTGAGTTGACGTTTAAGGGTTCGCTCGACTCGACGAGGTCGGTGCCGTCCACACGATGAAGATTGGGGTGTGACAAAGTGGTATCGAGCGAGTCGGTCCTTGGTATGTTCGCAGTGTGTCTAGTAGAGTCTTGTTTATCGGTGTGTTGTGCACCACGTCTATAAACAGGAAGCTACGAGACATTAATAGGGTGTCATTCTTTCTTTCATGATGTAGATCGTGCGTATAGAGCGGTGCTGTATATAAAGTCCCTAATTTAATGATCTTGTGTGCTTTCAGTAATGCCGCCTAAGAAAGGTAAAGCGACGACCCCGGAGAAGGGCAAGGTTGGGGACGATGCGATTAGCCAAGCCCCCAATCTACACGAGCTCGGACTATCTTTGGAGATACGCATCCGGCCCGAGTCCTCCCCCCGCCCCCCGGCCAGGAGGCCCAGAGAGGCACCCCGACCCCGGCTCCGGTTCCGGCACCCCGATATCTCCCGCTCTCGGTCGGATGCCCGGCGTCGGGAGATCGGCGAAATGAAAGATGCCACGTTTGTTGACTCGGATGCTTGCTACTCGCCGGACAACGAGTAGGAGTTACGAATACCCGGATAAGAGGCCCGCCGCTGCCGGGCCCGAGATTTTCTTACCCTAAATCCCCCCCTGCATTTAAGGGCACGGACCCAAATGCGATCCCCGGAGTTTATAGATGGCATGCGGCGTACTTTGACATAATGAGGGCGTCGGCTACGGAGTCCGTGAGCTAGCCTGCGCATAGGCTACGGGGGATAGCAATTAGCGGTTTCGGACCCGGAAGTTATCCGGAGGGAGGGATGCCCTCCGCCGACGTGTGAGAATTTTCGGATGCCTTCTTGCGCCATCACTGCCACCGAGTTGGGCGGGCAGGTTGACCCTTCACTTGCGGCCGGGGTATGGCATGCCGTTAGGGAGTATAGTGTAGAGTTTAATTCTTTGGCGAGATATGCCCTTCTAAATTGCGGGATATGGAGGGATAGGATCCATCGGCTACGTGAGAGGATTAGGCGGAGTTACGGAGGCTTGTATGGCGGTTGCCATGCGGCCCGGTATGGATATAGCTCGTGTTCGAGCTTATGCCCGGGGGTCGGAGGATCGCGAGCGCCAACGGGAAGCTGCGGAAAGGGGGTGGCGGCCCGGCCCAGAAGGGCCGGGACGGAAGGTCGGGGTAAGGGTTCCACGGCGGGCGGAGCGGACGATGCGGTGCGCCTCGCGAGTTCGTGGACCTCGGAGAGACTTTCCCTCGGCGAGGACGAGTTCATCTTATGCGTCGAGCCCCCGGCGACGGGCATGGTCGGGGCGGGGGCGATGGCCCCTCCTCGATGTGCGACTTGTGGGAGACGCCATGTGGGACAATGCCGACGAGGTGTGTGTTATACTTGTGGCGATCCGACGCACTAACAGAGAGTGTCCACGGAGTGGGCCATCTTGCTCCTCGGGAAATTCGGTAGCCGCGTCGTCGCCGGTAAGAGCCCCGAGACAGACCTCGGACTTCTTCCGGTCGGGGTAGGGGCGAGAGGTAGAGCACCTAGTCCCCGAGTGCGGGACCCCCCACATCGTATCTATGCACTAGGCGGGAGACCGAGTCCCGAGGCACCACAGGATGCACCACCAGGTAATCTAAATTTCATAGTTGATTGTCTTAGTCAATGAATGATTTATATGTGCTGTCCATTTAAAGAACCCTCCCCCAAAGATACTTGTAAGACCTATAAGGTTAATTTAACATTCGAGGACGAATGTTCTTAAGGGGGGGAGGATGTTACATCAAGCATTTTTGCGAATTTGAAAATTTGGAAATAACTTTGAATTGTATGGAATAAGGTCAAGTGTTGATTTGAATTAATGTATGTGTGTGTTGCTCCATGAAAAATATTGGTGTGGAAGTACGGTGGAGGCCAAGGGCAAAATTGGAATCTTGGAAATTTGTTTTAACTTGCAAAATAAGATTCATAGGCTATTAGGCCTCAAAAAAAAAAAGAAATTTAGGCCCAAACTTAAGGGGGTGGCCGGCCATGTGCCTAGGCCCAACTTTTAATTAATCATGTGATTAATGATATAAGGGAGGATAAGCCTTCAAGAAGATTCAAGAAAAAACAAAGAAAGAACAAGAAAGAAAAAAGAGAAGAGTGCACGGCCAAGAGAGAAAGAGAGAAAAAAAAAAAAGGAAATTTTCTTGCCTTAATCCTTGGTTCAAAAATTCATTTCTTGTTGATTCCTAACAAGCTCAAGACGCTCTTCTTCAACGTGGTATAGTTGGTTTGGAGAAAGAACTCCGTTTGCGGAAAGTTGAAATTTTAAGAAAAAAAGTAAAATTCTTATACTTCATGTTATGGAATGAATTTATATGTTATGACGATTAGCGTAGACGAGAATTATGAAAGTGTGATGTGTGTGTGCATGCGTGTGTGTGTGTGGATTATGGATGTGGCCGTGAGAGCCCAAGATGGGGAAGTGATGAATTTGATTTTCTTAGCTTGTTAGTTGTGTTGTTGTGACTTTTGTGACGTAAATAAAGGCTTAGCGACGCAAGTTGGCGTTGAAATGTGTATGTGTGTTGTTATGGGAAATTATATGATTTTATATAGCTTTGTATAATGATGGAAGTGATGGTCTAAGATGTGAATTAATGTTGTTGTGAATGAAGTTGGAAGATGGAAATATGTTATGAACATTTATGTTGAAAATTGGAAGTTTTAAGTGAATTGTGGTTTTGGTGGAAATTTTTGCATATTTGGTAGGATTATGTGAAATGTCTTTGAATTGTATTGAATGGCCTCAAGTTAGTGAATGAATATGAAAACGTTGACATTGGGTGAGAGGTGTGAAGTTAGAACGGAAGTTGATGCATTATGTTGAAAGAAAAGACTATTTATGTTAATATATGTTTTGTAGTGTTTGTTGGTGTTGTTGATGTTGTTGTTGGGTTGGTTGTTGTTATTCGAGCCGAGTTGAATCTAAAGAAGGATGCTATATTTATAAATCTTTGCGAAATTTCGGTAGTCAAGTATGAACTCATTGAAATGCCAACTCTCGTGAATAATGCTTGGTAAAGGTGACCGTTTGCGGTTAGGACGAAACGAGGAGTGGAGCTCGAACGCGTAGACGCGAAATAAGGTATGTAAAGCCTTGTTCCCTTTTCTGTGGCATGATGCAGGTGTGCTGGTTTTGGTTTCGACCACTTTGGGTCAATCCTATCTCCCGGGATTCACACCTAAAGTTGGGCGCTTTAGATTCAGTAGGGTGAACCAAATAGGTCATAATTGACTAGTTTGACGTAAATGTCTAAAACTTGTCCGAATCCAATCCGACTACTCCCGAATCAATTATTAATGATCTTATGAGGTTCGTAGGCATGTCCCGTATGCGCCACCTCCATTGGCCCGGGCGAACCTTATTCCGGATTCCCGCCTATCGTTTTACTTGATTTATTTTGTACCCGATTGAAGAAGAAGTTTTGGGCTATGGTCCTAACTATTGAACGACCTTTTATAAATTTATTTTCAAACCATTCGAAGGGAGTGTGATATTTTATTACTTAAGTCTTCCAAAACTACTCCGAAGAGCGTGATATTTTATTATTTAAATTTTCAAAAACACACTCCGAAAGTGCGTATTTTATTAAAACCGATTTTTAAAAACCACTCCGAAGGTGCTGAAATTTATTATTACTATTATGCCCGAAGGGGCCATCTTTATTATGCCGGAAGCGGCAATGCCCGAAGGGCTATCTCCATTATTATGCCTAGCCGGCAATGCCCGGGCGGGCTATCTTCATTATTATGCGGGAAGCGGCACGCCGAAGGGGCCATTATTGATATCGAGCCGGAAGCGAGGCCCTGGCGGGGCTATTATTGTTATTGTTATTGTTATTATTATTTTGCCGGAGCGGCGCGTGCACGATGATCGTATTACTTATTTTGGATTTGTTAGTTAGATTGCAATTATTTACTTAAGGCTTGTTTTGCGACTTGCACCTCTACTTATGTCTTCTCTTAAGCAAAGGTTGCGGGTATTGGGTTGTATGTGATTCCTTCCCTCTTAAATTGCGCGGTGGTTATTATCTATTTATTTTCGCTTTACATATTCGGTACATATTCACGTACCGACCCCTTTCTTCGGGGTCGCGTTTGATGCCCGCAAAGTTCGGGGACGCGACCCGGTGACTCGGTTGCCACAAAGGAGAGCCGCATCGAGGTTCAGACGACCTTCTCTTACTCGGAGGCTGTTCTGTTTTGGTATAGTTCGTGTGCATATTTGCGGGTCATACTCTTTAGAAGTACGCGAACGGTGTGGGAGGCATGGTTCTTGTTTGGCCTTGTCGGCCATTATTTTGTTGTACGAAATGGCAAGAGGCCTTTAGGCTCGCCCCGTTCCTTGTCGTATGTATATATGTAACTTTGTTGAGCGCCGAGCCACGTGTCGATTTTGGTATTTCATTTACAATTTTTAATTCTTGTTTCAAAAAAAAAAATTTTGAGTTGACGTTTAAGGGTTCGCTCGACTCTGACGAGGGTCGGGTGCCCGTCCCGCCCTGATGAAGATTGGGGTGTGACATTTTACTATTTCATTTCACTTACGACTTATGTCTACATTCCACAACGCTATTATTAGTATTATTATTATTATTATTGTTATGCCCGAAAGGCTGGATTAGTATTATGTCACGGTGGCATGCCGAAACCGGGGGTAGTGTATGTCACGAGTGGCATGCCCGAAGGGGCTAGGAATATTATGTCGGGGCCGGCGTCCGAAGGGGGGGGGGGGGGGGGGGGCAGGATAGACGTATGTTGGACGGGCATGCCCGAAGGGGCCATCATTTTAACCGGGGCCGGCATGCCCGAGGCCGGGATAGACGTATGTCGGAACCGACGCCGAAAAGGATTATTATCATTATTATCATTGTTGTTATCATTATTATTACTATTATTATTATTATTATTATTATTAGGCCGGAAGCGAGCGGACTATTTTATTTAGACATTAAATTCATGCCGGGTATCCTAAACTTACTTAACATTTGTACTTTTTCTTATTTACGCTTCGAGTGATGCTTTACGTATTCGTGTACATATTCCGTGCGACCCCGCTTTCTTCGGGGAGGGCTGCGTTTCATGCCCGCGAGGTCCGGGGGCGCGCTCGCGATCAGGTTAATTAGGGGGACCCGACGGAGTCGAGACGACTCTTGTTTCGGAAGGCATCCCTTTGTTTTGGTATAGTTTTATATATTGTGCGAGTCATACTCTCATGAGAAGTCTGTAACGAGCGTGGGAGTTATGGTTCTTGTTTGGCTTTGTCGGCCATCATTTTGTTGTTGTGCGAGAAATGGCGAGAGGCCTTTTAGCTCGCCTTGATGTATGTCGTGTATAGGTATTTATAACATGTTTGAGATGCCTTGAGCTACGTGTTGATTTTGGTATTTCGTTTATAATTCTTGTTTTAAAAAAAAAAAAATTTGAGTGAACGTGTAGGGGTTCGCTCGACTCTGATGAGAGTCGGGTGCCCGTCATGCCCTGATGAAATTGGGGTGTGACACGGCTTCACACCAACACACAACATATCATGAATTTCATCCATTTCTACATACTACAACACATTCAAACCATCCATAACACATGTAAAAGAAGATTGAACTTTACCTTTTCCACTTAGTTCTTCAACTTGGCTAGGGTTGTGCCTTGCAAGAACGAATGGTTTACTTGCTCCAACAACTACTCCACGTTAATTAGGACCTTCCAATTGGTTGAAAAGCTAGAAGAAAATATTTTTTGTGATCAATTTCCATGAGCAACAATTCGGCCAGCCATGGCCGAATATGCTTCTCCTTTTTCTCCATGTTTTCTCCAAGTTTCTAGAGTTATAAAATGATGAATATGACTTGCTAGTCATCTAATATCCACATATATTATTCATCCATGTGCACCATGGCCCACACATGGCTTGGATGAATTAGAATTAGCCAAGCCATGGTGGAACCACCCTCGCTTCTACGGCCAACTTGGCCCTTTTTCATAAAATAATTAACTTTTAAAAACTAATTCACTTTTAACCCCCAATTTTCCTTAATATTCCATACCAATAAAATCGTAAGCAACTTATGCCTTAAAACAAAATCGGAGGTCAAAAAGTCTCTACCTCGTATCCGGAATAGTCTTGTCCTTAACTTTTCATGGATTAGCTCAGGAATGTCCCGATGTACAAAATACGGGATATAACGGTGTGTGGAATCGGAGTTCTTTGTAGCACCCGAATGCGTAGGCGGCATTTTTCTCGCTTCGTCCGCCTAGGCATAACGTCCATAACTCCTATTAGATGTCGCATTGACGAATGGTTTGTTGAGTTGGAAACTATACTCGAAAAACTTCATTTTTAGGCTTTGAAACTCCTTAAAACTCCTTATATACTAGGATATATACCCCTCCAAATTTGACCCAAATTCTGTCCGGAATTCGAAGTAACTTTTTCAAATTTTCGACAAACTTATTTTCTTCGCTTTACTTGGTTCCGGAATCTTCCGAAAATCTACATACATGATATTTATCATTGATCATACTTGATAATAGTCATTTCCTTTGGTTCCAAGGTTGTCCTTCCCGATTACGACTTATGAGATCGTAATGCATCCTTTACTTCACTGTTACGTTCTTCCCATGGCTTGTGCCTTCCAAAACTTCATGGAACGTCTCTGATAATCCATTAATACGGTGAAGTATGTGGCATATTCATGCTCTAAAAGTGTGAGGTGCAACACTGACTCCCCTCTAAGCTCCTCAAGTTTGGGCGGGGTATCACTATGAGACTCGCCCCGAGCTCTGGTAGTTCGCTGAATATGGCTAGTAGCCTCACCAGCCACACTTTTGCCCTTCTGGGTAGCTGTAGCTTTCTTCGGAGGCATCGTTGAAATCAGAACAAATCATTAGAAGGCGAACTCTTACTGCAAGGCTCTATCGCACGATCTAAGAGAGAAAGAATGACAACGTACGAGGCATGTCTTATAACCTCCATGCTGTAAGTGTGGTGCACAACACAACCGTAAGCAAGACCTGCCCAGACACGTTGCGGAGCGACCACATGATCGTGGCCTTTCTGCCGCTTACATCACGACCCAGACGGAAGTGAGATCGTGACGGATGCGAGCCTCACTGATCCACGCCCTATGCTCGTAGCTCGGCTACCATGGTGGCCCGTATGTGACTTATAAGCCAACTATCACAGACCTATTTGCAAGAACAACATCATGAGTTATGCATCAAGAACTCCCAACCATTTGTACATATATATACTGAAAAGAATAGTGCAAGCCGACTAGACCGCTACATAAATTGTACACAAAAGAATAGGAGCCGACAAGGCTACATCACATGTAAGATATATACTACTGTCTACAGACCTTTACTAGAATACAAAGCTATAGAAAGGATGGGACAGGGCCTCGTCATACCCATATGTACATATCAAAATAACACGCTGAGCTAGACTCTAGGACCAAGTGGAGCGGGCCTATCGGCCCGAGTAGAAGTCCCTGCGGGCCCTTTGCTGTCTGCACCTGAACCTATTAGCATGAATGCAGCCCCCCGAGCAATAGGGGAGTCAGTACGGATAATGTACTGAGTATGTAAGGCAAAAGAACAACAAGTACAAAAGATAAGAATCATGAGAGATATCTGAAACGTGAAGGCTAATCTCAATATCTGAAAGTGCCTTTGCGGCGTATGATATGCATGCTCTCCTTAAAAATCGTATACATATATATATATATATATATACTGTTAGTGCTGAGGAATGTACAGCCCGATCCATAATGTTAGTGTTGTAGAACGTATAGCCCGATCCATAGAGCATATCATCACAAATGCAGGGTAATCTCGCCAATACGCAACGGTGGTGCGCGTACGTGCACATGACCGAGCTATGGCACCGCGCGGTGTGAGAAAATGCCTATACATATATATAAAGGCATGAATGACTTATGAAAGGGTACTCTGGAAGATGTAAATATGAAACATAGGAAGTCAATGATACAATAAATCCTATCTCATCTAAGAGTACACTCTTTGAAACTTGCTCGCTTGCTTCTTTGATTCATATGATAAGGATCATGCCAAAAAAATAAAAGGGACAGCTTTAACATACCTTGAAGCGTATCTAATCACCCAACGTCTACTTCTTGAACTCAAATGCCTACAATCAAGATAACATAGGCCACAATTAGACCGTTTACATCACTTGCTATCTAATTCAAGTACGAAAGGAACTTAAAGAATTTCGGACAGCATCTCCTTTGTAAACTTAACAATCCCTCAATTTCAAATTCATCCCAAACGCCAATAACAACTTCAACAACAACAATAGCATCATATGACAACATAAATTAGCAAGAATCTCTCAAAAAACCTAATCACAATCAGCCCACAAGGCAACCATATCAACAAACTAGGTTACGCCTTTACAACACCATCTCCTTCACCTTAAACCACCAAAACTCTTGATAATTGACTTAAATACAATGGTAAGAATCATATACATACCTTGAAGGAACTAGAACTCCAAGAATCCAACTTCGACTCCAATTCTCAAACTCAACAACTTCAATGGAACCCTAGGAACAACTCTCCTTTCACTAGCTCGGGTTCACGGGGCTCGGATCTTGCTAAAACTTCCTTTAATATCATGGGAAATGTTGAGAGGAAAATATCTTAGGGTTTTCTCTGATTTTGGGATGAAAATAATGAATTAAAACGTGAGGTTGCATATATATATATATATATATATATATATATATATATATATATATATATATATAGGTGGATCAGGAAAGTTCTAGCGATACGGGTTGACGGCTCTTTGACTTGCTCCGTCAACCTGCCACTCGAAAGTTCAGAGACAGAGGCTCTTCGACGGCATACAATGATGACTCGTCGATGTGTCGACATCCCGTCAAGCCGAACTGGTTTCTGCATGTTTTCATGAGTCGCTCTGACTCGCGTCGATTTGATTCGTTTAACTTCTAATCCTATCTTATTACAAGGAACAAACACTTGTACTTCAGTATACATGAGGTAATGCATTTAATATCTCGAAAACTCGGCTACAGATCTCCATACTAAGGGTATAAACCACCAATAAGCCAAGGTCTTTTTGCAATGAAAGCGAGAGGTGTAACAGTTACGGAATCCATAACCTTTGTAAATTGAAGTTCAGCTAGTCTTCTTTCCAATACAATGCGACAGATCGCAATTCTGAGAAGTACGGGATAAAGTACGGCCAGTACAAAAATGTACGTCCCGTACATTTTGGACGAACCTTACCCGAAATTTTCAGACAGTTGAAATTTTTTGCCTCTAAGTATGGGATGAATAGTAGCATGTACTTTAAAAGTATTGGATGAACAGTAACCCGTACTTTGAAGTACGTCCAGTACTTTTGGCCGTACTTTACTCGAATTTTTCCAGAAACTTGGAAGTCGGTGGAGACTTCCTATAAAATGATGTCTCATGACTTGGGTCATCATTTTCACCAAAAATAAATCCGTAATGTCTCTCTAAGCTTCCTTTAACATCCATAAATACTCCAAATCATTCCAAATCAAATCAAGAGAAGATCAACCTTGAAAACCTAAGTTAATTTATGGAAGTTGGATGTTCTTGCTTTCACTTGGAGTTGTAGGGATTAAGTCATGGAGCAAGTTGTGTGAGTTGAAATTCTTTAAATACAAGGTATGTTCTTCATCCTATCTCTTATGTTAAGTTGATTTGAAGGTTTAGCAAGTCTTAGAAAGTGAAAAGAGTTATGGGGAAAAGTTCAAATATGAATTGATGATATTTTGAGTTGTAGATTAACTTGAGCTATAATTGTTAGCTTGTTATGAGTATAATCTTGTTATGAGGGGTAATAATGATGTTGAGAAAGTGTGGTATACAAGTGTATAAGGGGTTGTATTGAAGTTGTTGTTAGGGACTGTTTATGAAAAGAAGTTTTGGGATTGGATTGAGTATAATTGGAATGTAATCTTTTAATTATGGAATTGTTGATGTTTATATTATGGTTTTGGAAGCAGTTTTTGAGTTGGAGAAATAGAAGATATAAGGGAAAATGTTGCCCAATTTCCGTTAGCTCATTTATTAATTTAGATTGACAACATAAGCATTTCAATGACTTACCCGAAGTGCGAATCATCTTGAATGTAGATTTATGAGCTCGGGAGGATAGGTGTTAAGACGATGAGGTATGTTAAGGCTGTCCCTTTCTTTCTTAGGGCATAATCTTTTTGATACAAACCCATTCACATGATATCCATAATGTCCTTATTTTTATAAATGCTAGAAGCGTATGGTTTTTGAGGTTCTTATGTTCTTATGATATTGTTCATAATTTTCTAATGATTTATTGATCTTTATATTATGGTTATTGATCTCTTTAATTGATGTTGATCTCATCTTATGATTATTGTTCCTTCAAGGTGAGATTTGTTCATGATGATAGCTCCATAATGATAATCGGAGGTTTACCGACCATACGTCACTCAGATAGAGTCATAGCTTTTATTTGGGCTCTCACGCATGCTTTATATATATGTATGTATTTTCTCACACTGCGCCGCGCTATAGTCGGTCGGCCAGGCACGTAGATGTGCAAACCACTGCAGTGGGCAGGTTAAGATGTTACCCCTAACGCGGGATGCCCCGGACGCGGGATGATGATGAAAACACCCAGCCTAAATGGCCAGGCAGGATACCATATATATGTATGTATGAAAATGTTTTTTTTAAAAGCTAAGCATGCATAACATCCGCCTTAAGAGGCACTCAGAGGTACAGATTGATCTCTTTATCTTATGTTATCTTCATACCTTTGTTATTCTGCTACTCATGCCTTACATACTCGGTCTATTATTTTTAATAACGTACTTTTGTTTGTTGACGTTGCGTTCATGCCCACAGGTAAACAGGGAGGCGGACCAGATCTCTAGGCTGCTTCATCAACGATTGTAATAGAGCACTCCATTTGTCCCGAAGCGATGGTTTAGCTGGTATTATTCTTTTGTGTACATATATGGGAATGGCGGGGTCCTGCCCCGTTTTTATGATGTTATGCACACTATGTAGAGGCTCGTAGACAGATGTATATAGTTAGATGTTCTATAACCTCATTGGTTCATATTTTTGTATGTCATTTTTGGTAGCCTTGTCGGTTTGCATATATGAGCATAGTGTGATGGCTAATGAATAGATATGCATCTATCTCTTGTACCCCCCGCCCTTATAGATTACGATATTTATGAGTTATCCTTGTGGTATGCCTAGATATGATTATGAGATGTATGTTAAGAGGTGCTCGGTAGGTTAGCTCCGGGTGCTCGTCATGGCCCTCCTGTTGGGTTGTGACATGATATCGGGCCTTTCTGAGTGACGTAAGGTCGTTATACCTCCGAATATATTATGGGACACATGTCGAGGACAAGAAATGACTCAAATGATAATACTCTCATTAACATCATACGGATCTTTCATAAAGTATACGGACGATTTAATAGGAGTCAATGACAAACTTGGCTGGGAACGTTTACTTAATTTCGTAAAATATCATAAATTCTGTAGAAATAGAGATTTTAGGAAAAATATGCATCTTTCATAAAATATATGTACTTCTCATAAAATACGTATTTTTTGTAAAATATATATATATATATATATTTCGTAAAATGTAAGGAATCCGGAATAAACTCTAATGGATTGATAATGCACGCTAGGGGTTCTATTGATTCGTGCCAAGGAAAACGATAGCAAAAACCTTACATACCTTTATCTTCCAAAAATGTGACCTGGAGGTATTCCTTATTCCAACGCTGGTCCTTTCCCCGCACCTAATTACAGATATAAGATCTGGGTTAACTCTTGTTTTGCTTGTATGCAAAATCTTAAGTATTATATCTCAATTATTTCGGGGTTACATAAATCGGACAGCATTTCCTCTGTTTTTATGACCTCCCAAGTGTCGGCAGCAGCACCACCACCAACAACACAACAATACCAATGTTAACCCCTATCGATTTCCATCGGATTTTACCAATAATTTCCGTCATGGGATTAATTCCGCTAATTTTGCCAAAACGCCATAATTCACGAATGTATCTTCGAATTTAACAAAAACCCAACACCAACAATCAGAATTCCAATTCAATTTCCATACCATCTTGTCAAAATAACCATTGAAATTCATTAACAACAAGCTCCATAGATTTACTTCACATCTCAACCAATTCGAACTTTTATGAGCTAGATCTTAGCGAGATTTATACGGATCTTTCTAAATTACAAGTAGATAGGGAGTATTTTACCTTGGTTCAGCCTTGCATGCGCGATATGGCACACGAGTTGACGTTTTCGACCTTACTTGTGATGACCCAACCACGAAAATCGCAAGATATCAAGCAATACGTACTTCTCGAGCATTTATTTGGAGTTGGAATTAACTAAATTTGGCTAATTGTCATTGTATTGCATATAGAGAAGTGTGTGGAGGTGTTAGGAGCTTTCAAGAGGGTTGTGGAGTTAAGGAAAATGAATAAAATGAAGTGTAGAGGCCTTTTTAAAGGGGCCAAGCACGAGTTGGGCCAGGTCACCACATAAGTGTGCTTCAAGTGGGCTTCTCGGATTTTTCACGCAGGTTCGCATGCTTCTGGCCATCCATTTTAAAATGCCCATAATTCCCTACTCCAATGTTGTATCGATGAACGATTTGTTGTGTTGGAAGCTAGACTCGATGAGCTTCAATTTGGATCATTTATTCACTCCATAAATCCTCATATGCTAGGAGATATACTCCGCTCAAGTTGGACCATAAATCTATTTCGAAATTTTGTCAAGTTTTCCCAAAGTTTCAACAACTTACTTCCTTTGACCCGCTTGACCCCGAAACCTTTAGATACTCTCTTAATACTTACTTAAGTTTTTCGTAGCCTTACAAGAGTTTCTTGGCCCCTCCGGGCTCACATTAGTTTTTACTAACGGCACTAACGATACGAAATTCTTTCAAGGTGTAACACCTGTTCGTCATGACTTATAGCTCGTGTAAGCTCACGACGTTATCCTTCCACAAGCTCCTTCCCCAAAAATACATCACGAGTATGGAGCGTTTTTAGCTCCTGGGAGGGTGAGGTGTAACAAGGACAAATAATTAGAATACCTACCTCGAAACATCAACAATCACGCCCTGCAATCACCACCAAACGCCTACTATAGAACTCCAAGGGAGTCTGTACAATCCATCAAAGTGTACATCACAACCAACACACACATAGCACCATTGTTCACTAGGTTAGAAACTGCAGCATGAATTAATTCCATCTCCACGAGGCACGAATTAACGAACACGTCAGAACGATCCTAAAGGAAGCTCAAGCTCTATAGCACAATCTAGAATCAAGAAGAGTAAGAAACACCTAAAATGTCCAGGCAGTCATACATCTATAAAGGTGGCCAGTCTGCATAAAGAAGACTCCATTAGACATAGATCCACAAACACTCCTAGGACACTTCTAAACCTAGGCTCTGATACCAAGCTTGTCACGCCCCAAAACCCACCCTGGACGTAACAAGCATCAGATGCTATGAACAACACCGGAAGCACCTTATGAATTAATAACAACAAGTTCTTTTTTTTTTTTTAGATATCTTTCATTAATAGTTTAAGAGGTGTTATAAATAACTAAATAAATCGTGATCATGATTTGTGAAACAAAAATCAGCAGAAGTCTTATTCCACATTTAAATTAAAACATGGCAACATGCCTCCATACAACATAAAAGACGTCCAAGACGCTACCCACAAGCTTATAACTACCTATGGAGCTTCTAAGAAAATAAACTAACTTAGGACATAGCCCGAAACTGCTAAGAAGTAATAATTGACTCAATGAAAACCCACAAACAAATGTGTGGGCTTACCAATAATGCGGAAAGCCGCAAGTACTCCTAATGCGAGATACGTGTCGCTGCTTTCTTCGTTACCTAACATACCATAAAAAACAACAATGGTATGCTTGAGTACTGGGTACTCAGTGAGTGCTCAGGGTCAATAAGTAATATAACAAAATAATACAATGATGATTAGTGAAAACAGTTTCAATAGAATAATTTGAAATTAAAGACAAGATCAATCGTACAACCCAAAATCATCAATAGAAAACCATCAGCACAAGTATATATCTTTTTCGATTCAGTATACCATCTATTACCATTTGAGCCTTTTCAATTCGATACCAATATCATCAATAAGCTACTCATAAGCGAACAAGTTCATTATCATCAATAAGCCACCCACAAGCAATAAAGATATGAAGCAAGCCACTCACAAGCTTCCAAAATACGAAACAAGCCACTCACAGGCAACCAAAGTAACACATGCCAGTATAGGCCCAAATAATTATAATAAAGGGATGACCATTTAAGGTTCCCTAAACTATCTTAGAAACACCGCATCGGGGTTGTCACACTCGAAGGCTATCCTTCCTCCAAAATAGCTAGGCAAACACCAGACCGGGGCTATGAACCCTCGATGACCACTCTTCATCTCGAATGGAAAGGCTAATACACCACCAGGGTTATGAACACTGGATGACCACTCTTCCTCCCGAATGGCTAGGCTAATACCACTCCGGGGTTATTAACACTCGATGACCACTCTTCCTCCCGAATGGCTAGGAAACCCTACTAGGATCCATAGTAACTACCCTTCCTCCCGAGTACCAAGGCCAATCACAACCAAGAAGAATCATAGCAAAGCAGTCGAATCACAATCATAGAATAGAAGTCGAATCTCAAATCATGGCAGCTGAGTCACAAGTCATAGCATAATAGTCACATTATTCATTAAGGATTATGTTCAACCTCTCATTATAGGGTACATCAAGTCATTTCAGTTTTAGAAATCGGGTTCACCTCTTTAAACAAGTTTCAAGTTCAACACCATCCATTATCGAACATTCACGTGAGATAGTCAAGCTTTTCAATTATTTAAACATCCCTTATAGATTAATTCGAGTTCGAATACCAAAGCTTTATATCTAACTTTTCTATCATCCCTTAAAGAGGAAAAAAATCATGAATACGTATATATAATATAGTACAAACAAGGTTTAATGTGGTTTTGTCCCTCACGCACACAAATCACAACCAAAGAGTTCATAAAATCACTCCAAGGAGTATGTTCAAACAGAGACATACCTCAAATCCTGCTAAAAGCTAGAAAAATAGAGTTCCCAAGGTTTAAAATTCAATCTACAATGGATTTAGATGGGAAATATTAAAGCTTTGTCCTTTCTACGAACTTTCTTTACGTTTTGAAAACTAGGGCTTTTCTAAGCATACAAACGTATTCTTGAACCTTATGTGAATCATTAGTGGATTCCAATCACTTGGTATAATCTATACTAGCCTAAAAGTCATTAATTAAATCAGGGAAACCGAAGTTCATACCTTTTAGACGAAGTTCTACATGCCCCTTCTTCTCCTCTCTTGAGTTTTCAAGAATCTAAGGTTTGGAGAGATGAACTAAGGTTAATTTGATATGATATTGACGTAGTAATGTTGGGAATTGATCAAGAACTTACCTTGGATGTTTTGGGAAAATTTTAAGGTTGTTTCCTCTCAAAATGTTGGCCAAAATGAAATAGGAATAAATATAACGAAGTGGGAAACTTATAAAATTCGGAACCAGAAAAATAATGTGCCGCGGCACCCTTGGATTGTTGACCCATGGCGGATTAGACCACCTATGGCACCACTGTGCTAGTGCCGCACAAGACAATATTTTGGTCAGAACCACGTTGTGATTGTGGAACCCTTGCGACGTGACTGCCGACTGTTGCTTAGTAAAATGGTCATAACTTTTTGTATGTAGCTTTATTGGAGCTTGGCGACCTACTGTTCGAAAGGTATTTCAATGACCTACAACTTTTATGTTTTGAGTTTTCTCAGTTTCTCAGCACAACTATTTGAGAAATGGGAAACAGTAAGAAGTTCTCCAGACTTAGATGAATTTAGAATCCCTCAAGTACTTCACTTTTTGATTTGACTTCAAAACGACTGTTTATCACGCGAATTCATCCCGAATGGATTCATATAGCTAAAATACCATCTTAGTACTAGTTTTTATATACTCACACCTAACTCAGATTTAGAAGATGGTACATAATCCCCTCCCCCCCCCCAGTTCATTCGTCCACGAATGAAAGTCATATTTTAATATTCTTCACTAAGCCTCAAATTTCTAGAATTCTAAAGTTCTTATATATATATATATATATATATATATATATATATATATATATATATATATATATATATATATATGTGAGGGAGGGATTCATACCTCTAGTCTAAACTTTCGCAGAAACTAAATAACCGAAAGGTTCAACACATACCTACAATAAGAAGTAAATGAAGGTAATACGGCCTGAGTGTGACTAACGACAACTAGATAGAAACTACACTCCTTCGATGTTACCCCTAGAAATTTTTTGTGTCATTTGCGTTGTAAATAAACTAAGGTAAGCCCGGAGAGGCTATGTGTCACGAACCAGCTAGTGGGCCATGACGGGTACCCAGAGCTGACTATCGAGCACCACTTATCATGCTATCTATCATGCTCAGCCTGAAAACACATCACTTTCAACACCAGACTTACATGAAACAATCGCCAAATATCACCGAAAGCATTTGTGCATACATAGGCCCATAAGGCTACAAAATGATATACAAGGTATAGGCTAAAGAAGTCTCATAACATCTATTATCCACACATAAGTATCTACGAGCCTCTACTAGAATACTGAGTTAATAAGGACGGGATAGGACCCCGCCATGCCCCGTATATGTACACAGAAGAATATACCAACGAGGGCAACTCACAGAAAGTAGCCGAGTGCTCACGTACCGCCGTCGGTAAGGCCACAGGCGTCCTGCCAGGCTCTATCTCTCTGTCCGGGTATGAACACGGTGTCCATAAAAAGAAAAGCGTCGGTAGAACAATGTGCGAGTATGTAAGGCATATATGATAACATAATAAAGAAGTATAGAAAGCATAAGAAGAAAGGATAAGCGTAACGACTTGCCTTGGCAGAATCATGCATGCTTAGTTTTACCTTTAGAACATATCACGCATACATACATAAACTGTCTGAATCAATAACATCATTAGTCGCGTCCGGGGTAATCATCTCATGCCGCCTACTAGTGGTGCTGCCCGTGCCATATAGACACGGTGCAATAAGCCGCCCACCTTAGCGGTGTTGCCCGGCCATCTAGGCACAGTGTAATCATCATTATCTATAAGTTGCCCCGCCTTAGCGGTGCTGCCCGGCCATCTAGGCACGGTGCAATCATTATCATATACTTAACATGAAGCATGCATAGTAACAACTGTAACTCTATCGGAGTGACGTAAGGTCGGTAACCTCCGATTGTATTATTGAACATCATGATCGTCATGTCTCACCTTGAAGGAACTAGCATTATAAGGTGAGACTTTCAGTAATGATTAACAACAAGGGAAAACATAGAATAAGATCATAAATCTCATAAAGTGTCAATTCATAAACATTGGAATCTTTAGAAATAGAGTCATCGTCATCATTATTATCATAAAACACATCTCGCCTCTATCTCACTGGAGCTCTTAATAATCTTGACCTTTCAACTCAAGGGATGTAAGAAGGTCATGGAAATATAAAAAACATAATAATATAAGAATTATGGCTTTGAAGGAAAAGGGACTAGCCTTAATATACCTGTTCGACCTCCCATTAGCTACGCTTATCCGTCCGAGCTCGTAAATCTACATTCGAGAGGATTCACACTATCGTTAGACGAATTGTCTATTACACCTCGTAGTTTCGTCCGTTGAGATTCGTTAGGCGTTAGTTGTCCTAATCGTGGAAACGGGAGTTACCTTAGGATATATGAGACTACATGTTCCCATATTATGGTTATGGGGTTTTAAGCCCATGAAATGAGCTATGGAAGGATTTAAGAACAAACAAATAAAGGAATGGAGTTTGTGGGAACTTTGGTAAAACTTTGCAAAATTTTTCGGACAGGATTTTGGTACAGATTGGGGGAGGCATATCTCCTAGAATATGAGGAGTTTTGGTGTGTTTCTTTTGTCCAAATTGAATTTCATCGAGTCTAGTTTCCAACGCAACAAACCGTTCATCAATGTGACGTCTGAGTAAAAGGTTATGGGTGTTTTACGACGGTATGCTCGAGCAGAAAATTCTGAACCATTTGACGGCCCGTTAGGAATTTTGACGCCCCGCAAAACATTCTTCATGCACAACCGCACCAGCTCAAGATAAAATGGTCCCATGATGATCCATATTTGGCTGGGCGATTCTACGGACCATTTTGACGGTCCGTAAGAATTTTGACGGCCCGTCAAAATGAGCGCACTTGAGCCAGACAGGATTTTTTTTAAGTTCCGCTTTATATAATTTACTCCACTTCATTGGACATTTCATTTAACCAAATCAGATCCAAAGGCTCTCCAAAAACCTCTCTTCAACTCCATCAACTAATCCAAGCCAAAATCCAAGGGAGATTAAATATCAAGAGGCATGAATCAAGATACCCATATGTTAGAAGCTCTTGCTAGGGTTATTAGACTCCAAGAATTCTTTGGATATTAAAGCTGTGTGGTTTTCACATAAGTTGATAAGCTTATCCAAAGCTCATTCTTATGAGATAAAAGGTTAGTTTTCATACTTATTACATGTTATCAAGAATGTTTAGTTGTTGAACAACTTGGGTGGAAGGAGAAAGTAGAAAATGAGTTCCAAATGTAGTTTTGATGATGTTTTTGCGTAGTATGATATGGATATAATCTTGCTATGGAAAGTAATAACGGTGATGAAGAAGCATTATATGAAAATGTGCTAAAATGGGTATGAAGTTGCTAGCATAAGTTGAACACAAGATGAATTTTTGAAGGCTAAATCGAATGTGAATACTTGATTATGATATTGTGGATATTATTGTGGTTGTTTGGGAGTTGTTTTGTGATATCGTGGAAGTTGATGAAATAGGGGAAATGCTGCCCAATTTTCATTAGAACATGAATTATCCTAGTTTGAATTGAAGAGTATCATTAAGGCTTAGCCATGGTATGAATCCTTCTAAATGTAGATTATTCAAGCTTCAGCGGTGAACGCTAAATAGTTAAGAAGTCGAGAGGAGTATGTAAGGCTAACCCTTCTTTCATTAAGGCATGGTTCCCTTGCTATATATATATATATATATATATTTCATGAGTTCCATAGTGATTTATAAATGACTCTACCTCTAAAATTGTCAAGGCTCGCGGTCTCGATACTTTCACGATACGATCTTCCTTTATATGATAGTTGATCCTATAAGGATAGATGTAACGAAAACGATAATGGCAATGATGTTGATGATACTTATGGACTTTTATGTAAACGTGTCTAAGTATGTATGACTATTATATAACACCGAGCCTGTATGGCCGGGTATGATATCTATCGCGCGCACACCACTGCAATTGGTTACGAATTACACTGAGCCTTAGTAGGGCCAGGTATATACGACACCAAGCTTTGCCAGGGCCGGGCATGTGAAACCACCGAACCTTCATGGTCAGGTATGCTATGGATGCGAATATGTATATAAATACAGATACGAATATGGATACAGATATGGATATTTGTATGTGTATATATGTATGTACACAAGCAGGCACTAGAAATGGAAAGTCCCTATGAAAGACAAGTAAGTAATTACGATGATGGCTACTATCTCCTGATTCTCCCATCTATGCTATTTCTTATGTTGTCTCTTATGCTCCCGTTACGATGTTGATTATGCTTTACATACTTTCGGTACATTATTCGTGCGACGTCCTTTTTATTTGGGACAGCTGCGCGTCCTTGCTCCGGGAGGACGAAGCGGAGACTTGATCCATAGAATATCTTATTCGGTGGAATTTGCATGGGAGCTCATTTCATCCAAAGCTACAACTTTTGGTATTATTCTTTTGTGTACATACCTATGGGCATGGCGGGGTCCTATCCCGCCTATATGATGTGACATACTCTACTCTTCTTAGAGGCTCGTAGACAGTTGTAGATGATTAGATGTCCTTAGCTTTGTCGGCTCATATTTTGTATATCATTTCGATAGCCTCGTCGGCTTGTGTATATAGATATGGGCATTGTTATTGTTGATGACATAGATGTGTTGTTGCCCAACGAGATTAGCACTATTGGTGCATATAAATTATGAGTAAGCCATGTGGCTCACCTAGATGTGAATATGAGAGTACGATAAGAGGTACCCTGGTGGGTTAACATCGGTGCCCGTCGTAGCCCTCCGGTTGGGTCATGACAAAAGTCTATCCCACGGAAACGATTACGTAAGTAGAGTGTGTCTACGAGCCGTGTCCGGAGAGTATTGTTTTATGGGTGTGTTGCGCGCCACACTTATAAAAAGGAGGCTGCGGGCATTTTAGGAATGAATGACCTTATTTCTTCATAACATCGTGCGATAGAGCCATGATATAAGGATTTCTTTTTCCCTAACCGTGTATTATGTATTTCAGAAATGCCTATAAAGAGAAAAGCTACGGCAGCCTAAAAGGGAAAGACAATGGTAGGAAAGCGGGATAAAAGAGCACCACCAACGGTTGTAGAGGAAAGTGAGTCCCAGAATGCGGCTCAATCTCAGTCCTCTCACTCGGTGCCTATTTCTGAGGAGCATGAGGGAGCCTCAGATAAGGCCATTTTGAGTTCCGGGTAATGTCATTCGGGCTAACTAATGCACTGGCAGTATTTATGGATTTGATGAACAATGTGTTCAGGCCCTTCTTAGATTTATTTGTGATTGTGTTCATTGACGATATCCCGGTATATTCTAGGTCCAGCGAACGTGCGGATCGTTGCTTGTCCGTTCATGGAGTTGTTCAAACTCGA
>NW_026716955.1:0-35365 GCF_029784015.1 Lycium ferocissimum | reverse complement strand
CACACACACATCAATCATAATTTCCATAATTTCCATGCAATTCCACTCATTATAACATACAAATTCATTTCATAACACAAGAACATAGAAATCTTACCTTTTCCAATAATTTCTTCTTGCCAAATCAAGCACTCCCTTAACTTGAAAATTATACCAACTTGTAGAGAATCTTCCACTTAGTAAGAATTCAAGGAAACACAAATTTTTGGACCAAGAACTAAGGCTCTAAATTTTTTTCTTTCTTTCTTTTCTCCTTGGCCGTTTCTCTCCTCTTTTTTTTTTTCTTGATTTCTCTTTTGTTTTCTTGAAGGTTCTTGAGCCTTAAGTCCCTTATATGAATTAACCACATGGGAAATTAATTAAAATTCCCCATGGGCTTGGCCTTCATGGCCGGCCACCCCCTATAATTATTGGGCCCAATTATCTTTCATTTATTTGGCCCAATAAGCTAGAATGCTTATTTCAAAATTTCTGAAACAAATTTCCAAAATTTCAATTTTGCCCTTAGGCCTTCTCCGGTGTTTTCACATTCAAGTCTCCGTAATTGCCACACACTTGCTAAGAAAAATTCAAATATGCCCTCCTTTCTCAGAAATTACAATTATTTCAAATTTTCCAATTATGCGAAAAGGCGGGATATAACAGAATCTGTCTAATAAATTTCCATACGTCTGACTCTGATTACAGCCCTGTCTGACATACTCCTATGTGTATGATTCCGACTACGGATTTATGTCTGACTTTGACTATGGACCCGTTCGATATGCTTCTGTACGTCTGGCTCCGAATTTGAATCTGCTTAAGATAATCGTCGGAATATGATTCTGTCTGTCGTATCTTTGTACTTCGACTCCTGGGGATATAACTCCGTCTGACGTCCGTTTGATCTTCTGGTTCTGGTTAAGATTCTGTCCGCCGTATACCCGATCTGAGATGGTATGAACAACTCTAGTACGGCGATATCGAAGAAAGATGGATGAAGTTGGAAAATGAAGGTCGTTACAAGTTCTTCGATCAAGTGCAAGTATGTAAATGGCAAGTAGACCTCCCCGACTGATTTTGATTTACCATGAGATTGAATTAACATTCGAGGACGAATGTTTTAAAGGGGGGGAGGATGTTATATCCCGCCTTTTTGCATAATCGGAAATTCGAAATAATTGTGATTTATGAGAAAGGAGGCCATGTTTGAATTTTTCTTAGTATGTGTACGTTGGTTATGGAAGTTGAATGCGAAAACGTTGGAAAAGGCGTAAGGGCAAAAATTGGAATTTTGGAAATGTGTTTCGGAAATTACAAAATGAGATTTTAATGAATTGGGCTCAAAATAAAATAAGAAAAATTAAGGCCCAATTTGTAAGGGTGGCCGGCCAACATGCTTTGGCCCAAGCCCACCAATTAGTCATGTGACTAATTATATTAAGAGATAAGGCCTTAAGAAACTTCAAGAAAAATCAAGCAAAAAACAAGAACAAAACAAGAAGGGCAATCGGCCAAAGAGAAAGAGAAGGAGAAAAAGAAAAGGAAAATTTTCAAGCCTTCAATCTTAGCTCAAAAATTTGGTTCTCCTTGAATTAGTAGCAAGCTCAAGGTGCTCTACAACTTGGTACAATTATCTTGGCAAGAGGACACCTCTAGTGGCAAGTGGAGAAAGATTGGAAGAGGTATGGATTTTATTCTTTTATGTTATGGAATGAGTATGCATGTTAGAATGATTAGAACTAGATGAAGATTATAGAAGTGTGGTGTGTGCATGTAAGCCGTGTGTGTATATAGATATATGGCCGTGTGTGTGTGCATGGTGGTGCATGGATGTCACACCCCGATCTCACTAGGGTGTGATGGGCACCCGACCCCATATTCGGAGCCGAGCGAACCCGCTGACTCTTATTGCACGTATGAACTACACCGTTTTTTTTTTTTTGACTAGCATTAACATAAATAGCACAATCATGAACATAGGATAATAAGCTTTGCGATCATACTATACAGCGACGGGGACAATCAGGAGTACAAATAGCTACTGTACATATCTGTCTACGAGCCTCTAAACATAGTACACATATACATAGGAAGGGCCGAGTACTGCCGTGCCCGAATATATACACAAAAGTAGTACCAAGGAACTGGGGCTCCGAAACAACCGGAGCGCTCGCAAAAATGCCGCCGAGAGGACTCTAGGGATCAACTCCGGCTATTCCGCCGACTACGCGCGCATGAAACGCAGCCGTCCACAAGAAGGGACGCGCATTTAATAGTGTACCGAGTATGTAAGACATGGAAAATAATATAAACAAGAGCATAGATTATAAGTAGCAATATCGTGGGGTCAAGGATATACACTGAGATAAGGAAGTAACCTGTGCATAGGAACACCCCTTTCAGACCGGATACCATGCATGCTTGTTTTTCCTTTTTAACAAAAGAATATTTCTTTTCATAGGCATAGAAAGTAGAGTTTATGTCATGTCACAGTATATCATAGAATCATAGCATAGCATAGTATATCATAGTATCTTAGCATAGCATAGTATGTCATAGTATCATAGCTTAGCATAGTATTCGTAGTGTCATAGCACCGAAAAGTGTCGGCTCGCCCACATAGCACCGAATACATCGGCTCGTGCATAAATCCCGGTCCGGCATCCCGCGTCCGGATGATAAGTCACGACTGACCAGTGGCAATGAAACATAGTTTCCTTCCCCGATTCCCAAGTATCCCTACCCCCTCCCCATGTACAAATACATTTTTCATATCCGTAGGTATATATAGCATGCAGAGAGCCCAGAAAATCATGTATCCATCGGAGTGACGTAAGGTCGGGGACCTCCGATTATATTATAGAATAATTAAGGGCGCTTACCTCACCTTGAAGGGATGATTAATATAAGGCGAGACTATTGGTGAAGAGCGATATCATGAGAAAGTATAGAACAGGATCATAGAGCATCGTTTCGTATACTTGGAATCTTTAAAGGAAAACATTATCCATGAGTAGGGTCGAGGATTCAAGAACTAGTTTAACGTTCTCGTCTCGGCACTGGAATCATAGACTTGGAACCTTTAATCATAGAATCATCATTCTTCATCATAGAGCATAGTCGTCGTCTTAGTCATTAAGACTTGCAACATTGTAAAACTTAGTTTTTGGAGAAAAATGAATATTTTAGAAAACATTTGTAAACTTTTAGGAAGGAAAATCATGTTTTGGTATTGAGGGATTAGTTAAAACAACTATGGTTTAGTGGTTAAAATAATGTCCAAAAACTTTCCTTAATTATAGTACGGAAATAAACCAAGTGGAGCCATAGGAGGAAGTTAGGGAATTGTGGGCCCACCTCGAGTCAAATGAGGCGGCGTATCAAATTTACGTATATTACAATCCATGGCGTCACTTGGGAGGGTCTTAGGGTAATCGAGTCCTATTTGTGTAAGTTCTGGATGTTTGAGAAGTTTTTCCAACATTTCATGCAAGTTCTAATTCAATTCTGCTGAATGAATAGTAGTTAATTTCAATCTCGGTTTTCTAGGAAAGGAATTATCCCCGAGGCCCGTGTTCAAGCCTACTACGTCTAAGGCATGCCAAAGAAGGAAGGTGAAGTCTTACATACCCTTTTTCGCTCCTTATGCTATTCCAAATTCAAGCTCCAACTTCGCTTTAATCTACAAATTGGTCATGTTTACCAAACATGATTAGTGCCTTTGAAATTGAATTCTTAAAGCAATACTTGGCTACCGAAATTTCGGCAGCACTTCCCCCGTAGATACATCATTCCCAAAAATCATCTTAGCCAATTCTCATCAACAACAATTCGGGAATTCAACCCGGCCAAACTATCAATCATAATATCACAACCATATTAACAATTTCCAATTTCAATCCAAGATACATTCTAACAACTTAATCAATACACTACTTCCTTCAAGACCTTCCAACTCCAATGAAAACAATAACAACCTAATAATTCATATACCAACAACATCATACTAGTCTCATTATCTTCCATGCATGCAAGAGCATTTTATTCAATTTAAATACTTCAATCACAAGTCTCCAACTTCTACAACTTCACAAGATTATTATGCATTCATTAGCAACATAGTATCCACAACACAACAACAACCAAAATACTAAATAAAATTGGCTCATTTTCTTCCACCATTCAACACATATACACGGCTACCCATTCAACATACCACACGGCCCCCTTCCCACATACACAACTACAACCTTTCCAAAATCATTCAACTTCCATTATCAACATAACATTCACAACAATAACAACCAAACACTAAACAAAATAGTTAGTACATAATTCCTACACACATATATACATACACGGCCACACATAGTTTCTTCCCCTTCCATGAATTTCATCCACTCTTTCATGCTACAACACATAGAATCATCCATAACATATAAAAAGGAAGTGAATTCTTACCTTCTTCCTTAATTCTTCACTTGGCTAGAATTTTCAACTATATGAATATAAGTTTCCTTGCTCCACCAATCACCCCACTTTGCTTAGGGCCCTTCAAGGAATTGTTTGGCTAGGAGAAACAAGTTGAAACTCTTCTCTTTTCTTTTCTTTTTTTTTTCGGTTTTTCTCAAAGTGGCCGAATGGCCATATTTTTTCCTCCTTCTTTCTTTTGTTCTTTAATTCTTGAAAATTCTAGAGAATTAATGAATGTTAGGAAGACTTCCTATATATATATATCTCCACAAGTCTTCCACCAATTTCCATTATTTATAGATAAGTCCCTCCAAATAAAAATAGGGCCACATGATCCCTCTCTTCCTTTCTCTAGAAAATTCATCCATTTTCTTGGATTTTCTTAAAATAAATAAAGAAGACCTAATGTCTTCCTTTGTAAGATTTGGTCCACATTTCCCTATGGTTATTAATTAACCCCCCACAAATTAATAAAAGTGTGAGCATAGGTCACACATGCCACACGGCCAACTTGGAATTTCCAAAAATTTTCTTGAACACTTGTGAAATTACCATTTTACCCTTAGGCTCTCTTAATAATTCCGCTTCTAAATTCTTCGTAAGCAACTCATGTGCCAAATGTAACAACAATAAGGCCTTGCTTGTTGTCTTCCCGCGATTGTCTAGAATTATCCGATTGCACAAAAATGCGGGATATAACAATGGAATTGGTGTTGAATTTTATGTTATATTTTAGTTGTGGTTATGGTGGAATTCATGTTGAAAATGAAAGTAGAATGAATTGATGGAAGTTGGAAAAATAAGGTGTTGGCCGTGTGGTATGGAAAGGGAAATGGAAATGAATTAATTTTGTTTGATATGTCAATTGTGTTGTTATGGCCTTATGAAGTAGATGGAAGAATAATGGCTTAAGTTTACATGAAGAAAGTTGTTGTTATGTTGTTGTCGGAAAGTATATGAATTTATTATATATTATGTAATTGAGAAAAATGAAGTTTTAAGATGTATATGGTGATTGTTGTAAGTGAAATCCAAAAGATAAAAATATGTCGTGAATATTTATGTTGAAATTTGGAGGGTCTAACGAATTATGGTTTCGGTGAATTTTGTATAATTTGTGAAATAATGCGAAATGCTCTCGAATTGTATTTGAATGGTCTTGAATGAGTAAATGAATATGAGAACATCGATGTTAGTTTGAAAATGTGAAGTTAGTTTGGAAGTTGTTGCTTTATGAAGAAAAAAGACTATTTATGTTATGTTGTGTTTCATGGTGATTGTTATCGTTGTTGGTATTGTTGTTGGGTTGTTGTTGATTATTTTGAGCCGAGCTGAATCTCGGGGGTGTCACATTTATAGGGGAGGTGCTGCCGGAATTTCGGTGGCCAAGTACTTAATCAAAGTTGAAATGTTAACTTGCATGAATAGTAACTAGTAAAGATGACCATTTGCAGATTTTTGACGAAACGGGATACGATAGACGAGCGTAAGGCGTAACAAAGGTATGTAAAGCCTTGCCCTTTATTCTTTGGCATGTTCTGAGTCTAACAGGCCTGAAAGCGAGCCTCGATTGTACTTCCGCTTCTCGGAATTCGAGATTGAAAATAGCCCAAAATCGTTTGAAGATTGAATTGTTTACCTTTCCTTTGTCGACAAAAAATCATGCCATCCGGCATAACTTCCATAAATGGAGTTGAACACCCTAAGATGGTTATGGACGACTCCCCAAGGTTTATTATCCATAATTTGCGACTTTACCATGGTTGGGTCCGAGGTGGGCCCACAAAACCCCGATACCCGATGACTCAAATTGATCTATTTCGTCCGTTTTCTTAAGTAGATCTTAATTATGTTTCCGTCCGCTTTCTAATGAGTATTATGACCAGCATCCGAACCTTGATATTAGCCCGATATCTGGAACGATTCTGGACACTCTGTTCTGGTATAATCTGATTACTCTGATTTGACCTGTTCTCTGAACTATTTCAGCTTTATTAAGTCTGTATGTCGGTCTGTATATGGTTTCTCATTTGTCTCGTTCGTGGATGCCTCAACGCTTCCTTCACTCGCGCCCGGCCGGTTCTATGATTCGTGCACTTCCACCGCATTGTTCACCGCGTCCCTCGGATGTGCGGGCCGGGATCCGTCTTCCTATCCGATTATGATCCGGCTATGTGATATTATGGGGACGGCGGCCGGATGGCATTTGATCCGATTCTCTCGTCCACCGCGTCCCGTCTACGAGGGCCGGTTGTTACCGCGTCCCTTACTAAAGGGCCGGGATCTCGTTTCTCGTATGTGATTGGGATCATCCGATTTGTATGTCCGTATATGCTTATGACTCGCATGCACGATTCGGCCCGACATCAGTATGTCCGATTTGGATCATGACTCGTTCGTCACACTTCTCGGGAAATCCGATTCATCACCGTCGACGTCGTGCTTCCGAGTTCGGTTCGTCATCGAGGATCATCGCGCCATACCATTCGTACCTCGGTCCGTATTGACACTCCGTCCGCTACATTCCCTAAATCCGACATATTACGACACTCCGTTCTACACTCGTAAGTCCGACTCCGCTACGAATCCGATTCGTTCTACGATTTTACATATCCGACCGATTATGATTATGTATATTTTGTTTTCGCTTTTTACATACTCGGTACACTTCCGCATACCCCCGATCCGGGGCCGCGCTACATGCCCGCAAAGCACGTGTGCACGCGGCCGTGACACGCCGCCGTTGTGGACATCGCCTCTTTGTCGTCAAGAGCATAGACCCGAGGTGGATACTTTTGGTATATACCTTCGTTGTTTGTATGTTTCGTATATATGGTCATTTGGGTACGGCGGGGCCCGTCCCGAAATCTCGATTCTCGCGGCCGCCGGTTAGCAGGCCCGTAGACATGTCCGTGGGTTTGTGGGTTGTCACCGGTCGTACGTATGTTCGGTTGCGACTGTTCGTTATGATAGCCTCGGCTAGTGTACAAGTCTAATTATGTTTATGTACGTATATTTCTCGCGCGATGTATTTTATATCCGTACGAATTTATGTATGTCCGATCGGAATTAGCTATTTGGCATGCCGCTCGGTAGGTAGGTACGTACGGGTGTCCGGCCAGGACACCCCACGCGTCACGGGCTGGTCGTGGACGAGCCACCACATTTGCCTTTCCGGGGTGATATAGAATATCAACATCATAATCTTTTAACAATTCTAACCATCGTCGCTGCCGCAAATTCAACTCTTTTTGCTTGAAAATATACTGAAGGCTTTTGTGATCTGTGTAAATATCTACATGAACACCATATAAATAATGCCTCCATATCTTTAATGCATGGATCACTGCAGCCAATTCAAGATCATGGGTTGGATAATTCTTTTCATGCTTTCTTAATTGCCTTGAAGCATATGCGATCACTTTGCCATGCTGCATCAACACACAGCCTAACCCAATGCCTGAAGCATCACAATAAACTACATACCCTTCCAATCCCTCTGGAAGTGTCAGGACTGGCGCAGAAGTCAATCTGTCCTTTAGCTCTTGGAAACTACGTTCACAAGCATCTGTCCATTAAACTTTGTCGATTTCCGAGTCAACTTGGTAAGTGGGGCAGGAAGAAAACCTTCAACAAATCTCCTCGTAATAACCCAAGCCCAAGCTACGTACCTCAGAGGAGTTGTAGGCCTTGGCCAAGTCTTTTACCCTCAATCTTTTGGTTATCTACCCGAATTCCATCACCGAAACAATGTGCCCAAGAAATGCCACCGAGTCCAACCGTAACTCGCACTTAGAAAATTTCGCAAATAACTCTGAGTCAAGAACTCGAGGGCAAGTACGCAAATGATCCGCATGTATCTCGCCTGATCGAATACACCAAAATGTCATCGATGAACACAATCACGAACAAATCTGAAAGGGCCCGAACACATCATTCATCAAATCCATAAACACTCTGGTGCATTAGTTAGCCCAAATGACATTACCCGGAACTCGAAATGGCCATATCTTGTTCGAAAGTCGTTTTGGGATATCTTTCTCCCTAACTCTCACTTGATGATATCCGGATCTCAAATCTATCTTAGAAAACCATTGGGCACCTTGTAATTGATCAAATAAGTCATCAATCCTCTAAGAGGATATTTATTCTTAATCGTCATCTTATTCAATTGCCGATAGTCAATGCACATCCTTAAAGAGCCATCTTTCTTTCGAACAAATAATACAAAAAGTGCTCCCACGGGATGAGCTAGGCCTAATAAAGCCTTTATCGAGCAAATCTTTTAACCGCTCTTTCAACTCTTTCGATTGCGGAGCCATTCTATGGGAGGATGGATATGGCTTAGTGTCCTGCAACACATCAATAGCAAAGTCAATCTCCCGCTCGGGAGGAAGGCCCGGAAGCTCTTCCGGGAATACATCCGGAAATTCATTCACTACCGGATCGATCGAAAGGTCGGCGGTTCGGCCTTCTACATCGTGAACTCGCACTAGATGATAAATGCAACCTTTTGTAATCATTTTCCTTGCCTTTAGATAGAAATAAACCTACCCTTTGGTGACGCCGCCTTTCCTTTCCATTCTAAAACGGTTCTCCCGAAATTGGAAGCGAACTATTTTCATTCTACAATCGACATTGGCGTAGCAAAAAGCCAACCAATCCATGCCCATAATAACATCAAAGTCCACCATTTTTAATTCATGCAAGTCAATCATAGTACGGCGATCACAAATCACAATTACACAATTTCTATATACTCGGCTAGCTATTACCGATTCACCAACGGGTGTGGACACCTCAAAAGGCTTAATCGACTCGGTTTGATTCTAAACCGACCCGCAATATATGGAGTAACATATGACAATGATATCTATCAAAGCATATACATCACGAGAAAGTACCGATAATATACTCGTAACCACATCGGGAGAAGACTCAAGATCTTGCTGTCCAGCCAAAGCATAGATATGGTGCTGAGGACCGCTAGAACTGGGGGCTCTCCCCCTGCCTCTACCACGGCCGACTGGCGCGTGTGAACACCGAACGAGGCGTATTCATAGATGCAAGATCCGCCATCGACCCCAAGGGCGGGTCCTACCTCACTAATCGAGGGGCAATTCGCATAATATGGCCCGGTCGACCACATGAATAACAACCCTTTCGAACCCAATCGCGGCCCCAACGTAACTTCCCACACCGGGAGCATCGTGGTACGGTGGCCTCGCCCCGACCCGATCACCGAACCGAGATCCCGAAAAGCACACATATACCGGGACGAGTAGATCTATCGAATCTCCGGCACGAATACCGTGGAGTCGCACTAGTCATAGAATAGCCCGAATGTCTAGAACAAAATCAAACCTCTATACTCGTTCATAGGACCCGAGGATCCGGCCCTCTTGTTATGCCTATCATACTCGCTTCTTTGTTGTTGCAAGCTTTCTTCTAAATTTTGAGCGTGGGCTTGGATGCGTGCAATATCCATATTGTACCCGGAAGGACGCCAAATGTACGTACATCTATCCATCAAGTGTGGCCCTAGGCCTATACAAACAATACTCGATCTCCCATATCCGCTACCATGGCCGAAGCATACCTAGCCAAGGAGTTAAAGCGGAGGCTATACTCTAGAGCACTCATGCTCCCTTGTCTCAAATTTAGAAACTTATCCGCCCTAGCTCGCCAAACTTCCGGGGGCAAATAGTGTAACGACCCAACCCCGTGGGCCGCGACTAGCGCCCGAACTGGGCACCCATACGTGCTAACACACAGTAGCGCATACGTTAACCAGAAAATCAATAAGATAATAACTCGAATATTTTGGAAAAATCCGGGCAGAGTTTCCTCTGTTTTTCCTACCAACCAAAAATTTACCTGCACTCAGAAAATACCAACAAAGGCCACACACGGCCATCATATTACATAAATACATACATAGGCGAGCGGCGAGGGCCGCGCGCGGTAAATAACCGCCCAAACATATATCGTATACACATACGTACGTACGGAACCATAACCCACACTTTATGTCTCGCGGGCCTCTATACACAAAACGAACATACGGATATATATATATATATGACGGGACGGGGCCCCGCCGTACCGAACATATACATGAACATAGCAAAAGAGCGTACCAAAATGCTGGCTCCGAACAAGGGAGCTCTCTCAAAATAGGCGAACAGGACCCTAAGCTGGCGGCTCACCCGGACGTATATCTACACCTGCGCGGCATGAACGCAGCCCCCGAAGAAAGGGGGTCAGTACGAAATAGGTACTGAGTATGTAAAGCAGTAAACACAGTAAATAGAACCGCAACCAATCTAGACTATATCAACTTAAGCACGGGGTCAGGAAAACCAGAACTCACCTGAGAAACATGTATCATGTATACCCACATCATATCATTAAATCAATAAGCACATATAACGTACCCGGCCCTCCAGCAAGGGACTCGGTAAATAGATTGTACAAACATCATGTATGGTAATCATATAATCATATGCACATGCCGTACCCGGCCCTCCGGTGAGGGACTCGGTAAGTGAATCGTATATGTATAAATAAGCGTGCCCGGCCCTGGGGGAGGGACTCGGTGAACAATGCAATAGTCCGTGCACGAATACATACCCGGCCGGGACTCGGTGGAGGACATAGCATAACATGCACGAGCGAGTAGTGAGAGGTCATATGCATATAGCAAGTAAATAACCAGATCCTTCTTCCAAAACTCAAGGACCAACTATATTCATCGTCATTTAAAAGCGCATAAACAGATTTCAAGTTGACCGAATTAATAAGTAAAAGTTATGAACTTCCGCGAACACTTTACATATCAAACATATCATACAATTCAAGGGAACCATCAAACAACTATTGTATAGTAAATAAGACAATAGCCAAAGGCTTTCTTTAAGTTTCACAAGAATATGTCAAACGGTACGTCATACGGAAATCTCGGGACGCGTGGCCCCACCTCGGCCAAATGTGGCGACATACAGAATTTACGTATAATACGCTTCATGACATTACCTATTAGGGTTCTTAGGGTAACCGGATCCTTTTCATGCAATTTCTAGGCTCTTGAACAATTCTTGCAACTATACATAAGCATTCCCTTCAATTCTATTGAATGAATAGTAGCCATTTTCAATCTCGGATTTCTAGAATTAGGAAGGTCCCCGAGGCGTGAAATCAAGCCTACACGTCTAAGACATGCCAAAGAAAGAAGGGGTAAGCCTTACATACCTCACGGACGGCTCACGCTCGCTTTATCTCCAATCCCGTTTCGTCGAAAATCACGTAAATGGTCATCTTTACCGCTTACTATTCATGAGACTTAAAATTTTCAAGCTTAACCAATATTGCTCTATAACAATTTGGGCGCATCTCCCCGTACGTATAGCATCCCGAGATTCAACTCGGCCCATTTCAACAACAACCAAACCAATAACCAAGCTACAACATCAACAATCAACTGAAAATGCATTCTAACTTTAATGGCTCTTTTTCTACATAATTCAACAACATTCATAATATTCCAATAACTTACCTCAACTACTTACATTCAAACCGATATCGACATGTATACATTTGATTACTAACTCAAAACCATTCAAACCATATTCAAGGACATTTCGAACAATTTACACAATTCTCCAAACAACTCAAACCATACTCCACCTCACCCGAATTCATCTCCAAACCCGAAAGCAACTCCAAACACATTCTTATCTTCCAAATTCATAATTTACAACATTAATCCACATACTAGCAATGCAATATTCATAAAGGTAAAATTTACATAAAATTCACATAAATTCTCAAGTCATGCTACAACCAACACAACATCATTCTAAGTCATCAAACTTGCATTTTTCCTTATAAAATCCATAACGACGACGACGGAAACATTAACAACAATTTGTTCATTCAAGAATACATAAAAGGGGCCATTCGGCCAACACCCATTAATTACACAAAAATGATTTTCAATCTTTTCTCCACTCCACAACAATCAAAACATGCTAACTAACATCAATACATGTCTTATACCACAACACACACACACATGGCCAATTCCATCATACACGGCCAACTCCAATTTCCTTCCTAACATGATTTTTCTTCCATTTTAGCATACAACAACACATGTACACCATCTATAACACAAGAAAACAAAGTTAAACTCACCTTTCTTCTTCAATCCTTGACTTGACCAAGGTTGGTCGTTAGAGGAAACAAACGGATTATTCTCCGAAACAACGCCGCCACGTTACTTAGCACCCTTGAATTAGTAGGTTTGCATGAAGAAATAATTTTTTTGGTAGCCAAATCTTGGTCTTCCTTTTTCTCCTCCTTAGCCGTGGCCTTCTTCTTCTTCTTTCTTGAGTTTTCTCTAAGTTTCTTGAAATTTCTCCAAGTGTGGAATGACTTCTAAGATGACTAAGTCATCTTATATAATTCACACATGTTCCATGTGGCCATGGCCCACCATGAGGTGGCCGGCCACCTTGCCTCAATTTTTTTTTTTTTTTTGAATTTTCAAACTTTCCCAAAATAGCTCACTTACTAAAAATGGAAAATTCCTCCAAGTGTTTTCTTATCCTTTCCGAGACACTAAAATCATACACAATTTAAACCTTTAAAACAATCGAAAGTCTCTCGGGATAGCCTTGCCCCTAACTTCTCATAATTTACACAAGTTGTCCCGTTGTTCAAAACACGGGATATAACAAATAGTGTCGGAGAAACGCATCTACAAACTCTTGCCATACCGGGGGAGGTGCATTGGCCCCCCGTGAAGCCGTCCAAACCGTGTACCAACATATCGCAACATCCCTCAATCTATAGGACGCTAGCTCCACCGACTCGGTGTACCGAAGCATGCATCAACCGAAGCGTCCTCAACATACCATCAATGAAGTTCGAGGGGTCCTCATCGGCTTTGATCCAAAGATTCCGGAGGTTCAAGGCGATAAAATCACGGGCTCTTGCACTAACGACTTTCTTATCACACCTACGACCCGAACTTGACCCCTTAGTCCGGGCCGCAACCAACCGAGTCGGCAAATTAATGGCCGCTTTTACATCTTGGCCCGAAGCATCCACGGGGGCCGGAGGTCTTTGGAGCCGGGCCCCCACGCTCCTCCAACGCGAGTTTCAATGGGAAGATTGAGATTGAGCCGCACTTGGGACTCACTTTCTTCTACTACCGGTGGCGGTGCTCTTTCGGCCGACACTCGCTTTTTTGACGCCATCGTCTTGGTCTCTTTGGGAAATTACGAGCATTTCGAAATACACAACATATCGTTAAGAAACAAGAAGTTCTTACATCAAAGCTCTATCGCACGATTTCTTATGAAGAAAGAAGGTCATTCATTCCTAAAATGTCCGCGAGCTTCTTGTTTATAAGTGTGGCGCGCAACACACCCATAACCAAGACTCTCTTCGGACACGGCTCGTAGACACACCCTAGGACCGAATGGTTGATACCATTAAAAGATCACGACCCGACTTATATCCGCGACGAGCACTGTGCTAGCCCATCCGGCACCCCTTTTCATACTTATACTTCATATTCTAGGTGAGCCACATCATTACATCATACTTTTCGTTCATCATCATTCTAAGCTCATCGGCAATAACATATTTATATCATCAACAACATCTATGCCCATATACATACATGCGCCGACAAGGCGAACAAAATAACATCCCAAATATAGGCCGACAAGGCAGAACATATCTAACCATATACACAATGTCTACGAGCCTCTAAGAAGGGTACATCATATCATGTCATATGGGCGGGACGGACCCCGCCGTGCCCGAATATATACACAAAAGAATATATATACCAAAAGGCCACCCGAATGAAATGGAGCTCGCTATGTAGTCCCCGAGATAGTACGGCTATGGATCATGCTCCTGGCCACAGGCATGACGCGCGTCCACAAATAAAAGGACGTCGGTACGAAGAATGTCTTGAGTATGTAAAGCATGATCAATATCACTATGGAAGCATAAAGGATAACATAGAAATAATAAACGGGAGATGATAGCATCATCATCATGGCACTTACCCCGTTCCATAGTGACGTTCCATTTCTATTTCACACTCGTGTGCATACATTTGTATTCTTGCTCATTTACCTTTTACGTATCTCTTCCATGTTCGTATTCATTCTCCTTTCATATTCGTGCTCATATCATATACATTGCGTATTTATAGCCCTTACTTGGCACTTACATAATCTTAACATTAGTCGTACTCATAAAAGCCCAATATACATAGCATAATCGTACTCATATAGATGTCATACATATAGTATTTATATAGCCTACCCGACCACGAAGGTTCGAGGTTTTACGTATACCAAGGCTCGGTGCACCCCTACCAAGGCTCGGGGTTATTATTGTTATTCGTACTTGTTGCGGTGGTGCGCGCACGTCGTTATATAAGGATATACATGTTTACTATATTCTACCCGGCCATATAAGTTCGGGGTTCACAATAGCCTCTAAGAAGGGCATACATACATATACATATACATACTTATCATATTCTACCCGGCCACATAAGCTCGGGGTTCACAATAGCCTCTCATAGGCACACATACCTACTAGTTCATATCTATCTCTTACCCTTTTTACTATCGTCATTCATTACATTCTATCCTTAGAGCATTACTCGTCGTATAAGAAACGTAGTACAATCGTATCACTTGGGCATCATTGGCTTAATAGCTTCTCGAGTTAAGATCATTAGAAAGTATCATGAACTCATAAGAGATGAACAATTGGCCCGAGAACCATGCCTTATGAAAGAAGGGTTAGCCTTACATACCTCGTCGTGCGACTATTCTTGTCACGACCCAACCCCGTAGGCCGTGACTAGTGCCCGAGTTGGGCACCCAAACGCATTCGTCAAACCCGAGTCACACACAGCTGGCTTATGCCGATACAAATATCAAACGCTACTTCAAACACATCTCAAACTCAAACACATATATATATACATATATCGAAAGCCGATAAGGCTATCAGCGCGCGGTGGCCCAAAACATATAATATACAAACACACCCGTACGTAGTAGGTCACAACCCACATATACGTCTACGGTGCCTAAACAAACCAACGAGAATCATATGACGGTATGTATGCCGTACCCCCGAACACACACATATATATATGCAATATAACGAGTATATACCAAGATATAGGCTCCGGATAAAAAGGAGCACTCCAACACGACAGGAATTTCACCTCCTAAACCGGCGAACCGCCAAACTGGTCGTCCGTAACATGCGGGCATGAAACGCGGCCCAGAAGAAAGGGGGCGGTGCGAAATATGTACCGAGTATGCAAAGCGAAAAAATACGATGAAATGAGGAGTCACACTCGAAACGATACCGAAAGTAAGTACATTTCCAAAATGCCAAATGTTTATTTTCAAATAGAAAGCATGCAAAGGAAAGTGAGTAAAATATGGTGCCCGCTGTCGATGGCGCCATAACACAGCATAACACCGAAGGTTTCAAATCTCCGTACAACCCCGAACGCAACACATCATCACAACCCATCATAAGCCATATCACAAAGATAACTCCTGCTAACCGGCCCTACGGCGAGGTCTCGGGAACCGTAACACAAAGATAACACGTGAATATATCATAGTGCGCACGACAAGAAATCCATAACCGGCGAACGATGTACCAACAACCCGCACGAGAATATATATATGATATAACCATATGCATAAAATCGTTATCATAGATTATATAAAATATATAAAATCGTAAGTAAAATGACCGTACTTGGGAGTCGGGAAAATCGTCATATCAAACTCTCTCAAACGTCATCGAAGGGTACAAAGGAAGGTCGCGGGACCCACGGACGAGTGTCAACCCGAGCCGGCCCGCCTATGGAAAACATACTCATCACACGTCATACAACCTCCCACGACGATATCGAGGCAATCCGAGCCCTTGCCGAGAATCAGTTATGAGCGTTCGTAGTTTCAACATCGTTTAAGAATAAAACTCTTTTGAAAAACTAAGTTTTTATACAACTTAAAAATCAATTTTTTTCCAACAACATCAAAAACCAATATTTTCTCACATCAACATACGAGTACCAAAAGACAAACGCGAATCATAGACATGCTCGGATTATGAGAATGGAATTTCCTCGAGGCTAGTATCGTAGCCTATATTGAGCTAAGACATGCCAAAAGAAAGAAAAGTTAAGCTTTACATACCTCGCTCGCACCCAACGCTAATCCAAATCAAACTTATATCTCGAGTTCTCCAAGATCTACATAACATCAATAAATACCAACGTCAACCAAGCATTTAGAAGTTCATTTCCAACTAACACACAATCCTACGAAAAATTGTGACTTCCTTTATAAATGGACCAACCCCGAGAATTCAACTCGGCCAAATTCAACAACACAACAAACCAACAATCATTCCAACAATATCCACAATCAATTCGAAACGCATTCGAACATTAAAAATCCTTCTCCACACATTCCAACAATATTCCAATTATGCTTACTACGACTACATACTTACAAACCAACATGTAATCAAACTAACACATATTCAATTATCAATCCAAAACCATTCAAACAACATTCAAGGACTCTTTAAATAATTCATACAATATTTCCAACAACCCGACAAATGCTCCAAGTCACCCGAAATTATTCCTTACCTTTCAAACCATGATTTACTCCAACAATCCATACTCTAACCATAACATTTCCATAAACATAAAAATTACACTAAATGCACCAAATCTTCTAAATCAGCCCATAACACCTACAACACCAATTTGAATCATCAAACTCTCATTTTCAACATAAAATTCACATAACAACAACAACCAAAACTCTAAGAAAAATTGATTCATTTCTTGGCACACATGAAGGGCCTTATTCGCCAACCTCACCCATCTTTATACTTCATGATTTCCATTCATTTCAACACTCCACAATAACCAAACATGCTACATAAACTTAGTTCATCACTTATAACATAGCACACACATGCACGGCCAACACACACACACACGGCCTCAATTTCAAATTGCCATATCTCATGAATTTCATCCATATTAACATACAACAACACACATAAACCTTCCATAACTCATAAAACAAGGTTAGAACTCACCTTTCTTCACAACCCTTCAATTTGTCCAAAGTTGGCCAAGGATGAAAACGAACAATCCAACGTCAAACAACAACTCCACGTTATCAAGCACCCTCAAATTAGTAGGTTTACTTAGAAGAAATAATTTTGGAAGGCTAGCTCTTGGTCTTGATTTTCCAAGTTGGTGGCCGAATGGTCTTTTGCTCTAATGTTTATTGATTTTTATATATATATATATATGATATAATATATATATATATATATATATATATTACAACTTATGGCCAACCATGTGGCCATGGCCCCAAAGGTGGCCGGCCACATGGCCATATATTACTCCCTCCATTTTTTCCAGATATATTACTTAATTCCACTTTCGTAAGTTTCTATATGTTTCATGATTACATCATACACACATTGGCCCAAGAATCGAAGGTCACACGTCTTGACTTCGCATCCCGGAATGGTCTTAACCCTAACTTTTCGTAGCTAACCCGAATCGTCCCGTCGTCCAAAATACGGGATGTAACAATTCTATCGCTTGAGCGATCTTCTTCAAAGCTCACGTTCTACCTTCATTGAAGTGCATACTCGTATTAGATGATGGATAGCATTAGCATTCATGACTAATTCTAGAGAAAATCGGACAAAGATCTCCTTTTATTTATACGACTTTCCTCGTATTACATATCAACTCCCAACATCCATAATAACATTCATATTATCATCATAATAGCTTCTAGTCATCTACATTACTCTTACTTCACAATTCTTTTCACTTTATCCATATCCATAGCCATAAATCGTCAATACGTTCATTCATATACAATGTCGTTTTCCATACTTCCCAATATCATTTATAACATGATTATATTCATAAAGCATCAAGAATCATAACTCGTTCCAAACGTTTACTCAAAAGTGCTACTATTCACACATTCATGACCCATTACTTATTTTCTTTCGTAATTCGAGTGTTTCATCTTCCCAACACTTTATATAACATGGAAACATCATAAAACTTACCTTAGATGGTGTAGGATTGAACCTTGGTTGCATGAACCTCACTTGAGCCAAACCCTAGATTTTCCTTCACTTGGATTTCTTGCTTTTGATGAACTTTAATGGTTTTCCTTACTTTGATTCACTTGGTTTGATGATTAAGACCTTTGATCTCCTTTGTGTTCTTGTTCTGGAACAAATATGGAACCCTAGAGGTCTTAGAGAGAAGTAGAGAGAGGTTGGAAATGAAATAATGAAGTTGGGAACCCATTTAAACACTTAAAACATTTCGGACTAAGTCGGGTGTTCCACGACTCGTTCCACGGTCCGTGGAACCAAGTGTGTCCGTGAGCTGGTCGTGGTTCACGACCAGCCAGCCGCTTCTCTCGCCGGCCCATGGACCCATCCACGGTCCGTGGAATGCAATGCCGGCCGTGGATCCGGCCGTGAACTCACAGTTCCACCAAGTTTGATCCCGTCGTCTCGTTAGATCTCCAATCCTTATGGAACCTTCTTAGCACTTGTTTATCACTTCATTAGCAACCTAAGGGGCATCATAACTCTTCCCCAACACATCATTAAGTTGTCATCAACTTACTACTCATAAAGCCTTTCCGAAACTTATCGCTTACATAGCCTTCTCTTGGCAACTCTCTTATCTAACATCGAATGTCTTTCGAATCTCATTTAGAATCCTCAATTGCTATGTCTTACTTATTAAAACATCGTCTACCTCCTATCTCTCATTAGCCTATTCACTGCATCAACGGAAAATTTTTCCGAGGTGCCACTCATTTGCAACATTTATGATTATATTGTATTCCATGGAGCGGATTCAAGGATATAATACAAGATCGATAATCATGAAGTTATTGGAATATTGGGAATTGACGAGTCGATAAAAGGTATAGATGATTGTGAATCGATAAGAAAAAGGTACATCTTAGGGATTTCGGGTCAAGATGGATTGTGGTGTCGTCTTCTTGCATATTCCGCTTGGGATCGTGTTTGTTGTGTCCAATCTGAAGAAGAAAATTTACGAGGATGTACTAGGTGATATGACAGAGTTCCATGAGGTTCGTGATCCGCGACTAGTGAGAGGTTTCTACACTGAATGAGTCAGCGTGATTTAAGAGAAAAGATTGTGGAATTCCTATCATGTGAGGCTAGAGTTATTTTTTTCGGGAGGGACCTTAGTCGTGGTAATACAATATGATTACAAGTAATATTGACTGGACAGTTTGGGTAAGAGCTTTTGTCATTAAGGACTTGGGGGTAATTGTGTGAGATTTTAAGCGGGAGTGTAAGATTGGATACTTTTGGAGAATTTACGAGCATATAGAGGTGATATTATGAGAGGTTCATATGAGGCTTCAAGTTTCGTGTCGAAAAGTTCTGGGTTGTATCGAATTTGCGTATCTGGTAAAGGTTGAGAAACATGAAGTTTGAAATCATAAGATATAGATCTTCGAAAGACTAAGTTGATAACTTGGATAGGACTCAACTTCTAGAGTCAAAAATCATAGACGATTTGTTACGCGTGGTACGACTTTAGGATTGGTTTCGAAATTCGTAAGTCGGAATGACTATTGGTAATATTCGAGAGTTGTGCATTCGTTCGTGGTCATGGGTTCGTTGTGAGTTAAGTTGAAAGGTCTATGCTTACACTTCCGGAAGATATCTAAGGACTAAAGTGTTTCTTAATTTGAGATATGACAATTTATCGAGCTTATCATGTTTGAGTCGGTAGGGATTTGATGATACTTTCTGGGAACAGTTAATTGGGACAGAATGAGGGTATACAATGAGCCTAGTACAGATTTGAGAAGGAACTGTTGTGTAGGAGGTCTCTATAATGATCAGTTGTTTGCTAGATGAGATATTCAGTAGTATGGTTCCTGTATTGTTGTTTAAAGGTTTAAGAAGATTCTGGAAGGTTCGGCCAAGTTGGTCGAAGTAAGATCAGTTTGATGGGGGCTAAAAGATCTACTACTTTAATTCCCGTTTCAAAATAGATAATTTTGTATCCAACTATATAAAGGCGTGAAATCTATGAATAAGAGACATCGTACTAGTATCTATGTGCCCTAAATTATCAACAAGCTCTCCGAGCACGTTAAAAGCTCCCCCGACCGGAACACTTATAGGAGCTCTTATGTCAATCACTTCCATTCCTCTCGTTAGATTGCACAGAGATCATAGATGAATCAAGGATTCTTTCTGGCGAGAGTAAGTTATGGGTTCAGAATTTTGGTATGTGTGTTCAAATTTTCTAAGGAATCGCGGCTCGAGTAACGGCCTTAGAAGATGTGGGAGAAGGAGTTTTCACAAGTCCGCAGTATTTTCTTGGTTCAGAATGGGCTATGGTTTATGACTGTATTTCAGGGGATTGCATTAGTTTGGGAAAGTGGTTGTGGGGCCTATTGAATGCATTCAGAGTTGCGATTTTATAAAATCAAAGAATTCGAGTAAAGCAATTCATTTATTCGAGGATCAGTTGCGAGGGAAATCCGAATATAGAGATATTAGAATTGGAGCTTGAGCTAAGTTTTGAGAGTTGTGACTGGTAAGTGAGCCGAGGTGCTTTGGCCTGCTTGATATTACCCGTTATTGGACCCTTTGTTCTATGAGTTAGGTTTCCACTAGGCGCGCAGGTGTTCATTCGGTCTTCCATGCTTCTATGTTGGAGAAGTGCCTTTCTAATGGTTTCTATGTCACTATGTGGGATTCGCTTTGTTCGAAGAGAATCTTTTCCTAACTATGATAAAAGGAGCTCAATATGCGAAGTCAATACCCTCGCTTGTTCGCTGATTCGGGTACTTCCCCGTTCTTACCTTTTTCATTCGAAGACGAGCGATGGTTATATATATATATATATATAACAACCCGCTTGGCCGTTATAGTCTTTCCAACACTTTTGACCTTTCCGCGAGCTTATTTAGCTCACTTTGACTGTCGGGGACCATTGACATGCTTCTCGAGGTGTTCGGTATACTTTGGCGACTTTTTGGGAAAAATGTCCGCTTTAAGCGAAAAAGGGTTGACTCAAAGTTTACTTTTTGATAAACAGACATTTTTCGAAAATCCATCAATTTCGAGAGGTCCGAATGGTCCTTTAGAACTCGCGTGTAAATCTTGTTTGGTTCCCAATACACTTGTATTTTCGGACTTGGGTCGTCAAATATAAAATCGAGGTATCGAGGGTCGACCTTCAACAAGACCTCCGTTGGGAATTTCGAGGCCACTAGTGCGTTCGTAGTGTGTTTTTATATGTGTCCGTGTATGTGGTTTGTGAGCTTAAGATGGCCAAGGGGTATTCGTTGAAATTTCGAATTGAGATTGTGATTATTTTGGGAGATTCTAGTGATAATAAGGATATACCGCATCACTACCATAATCATCACCGCCATAGCGGGGGATGGCTCAGGCGGCCATGTATATTTGTACCGACCGAGGCCATATGGTTTGAGAGGTCAGAGGCACCGCCGAGCCTGTCCCCATGCCGCCGTATCGGTATCGAGCCTGTTATTTCTTTAAGTGTGTATTAAAAGCCCTTAGTCTCTCATTTATCACTATTTTGAAAATTGATCTTTTGGGAGAAATTCGAGAGGATTCTTGGAAAAGATTCTTTGTGGTAAGTCCTTCTAATCTCTTTGCTATTCCATTATCCCTAATCATCTTAGAATCCCTTTACCTTATTAGCTCATTAAGTAATGGAAGATTAAAAGTGGGTTTAATGAATATTCTTTCTATGCTTCTAAATCATGATTTATTGGTTGGGTTAGCTTCTTTAAGCATTGAATTGATGATTAAAATCCTTCATTTCACAACTTCTTCCTAATTGGAGGCTAATTCGTGGATTTAGAAGTTAGGGTTTATACCCATATTTTGGGGTTTTGCCTAGAATCCATTAGAGTGAATTGTTGATTATTCTAGCTTGCTAAAGGTAGGAATTGATCACTCAGGGGTTTAATTTCATGTTGGGACCTTTAGATCCCTAATTTCACCCTTCTAGTTCATAAACCCTATTCCATAGGTCAATTCGGGTCTTGATAGAAATAGGATCGTTTATGTTCTTCTTAATTCTAATTCAATGATTCGAATATGCTTAGACTTTCTTGATTTGGAGGTTCAAAGAAAGGAGAGGCTAAGGAGTGATAGTTGGTGTTATTATTGAAGCCTTCCAGCAGACATTGCTTACCCTATGGTGAGACTTCATTTAGCGAAGCACACATTTAGATGATATTTAAGATGAGAAAGCATGTAAACCTGTCCCTTAGAATGATAATGTCTTAGGTTGGGCCATGTGTCAATTGGGGCTAGGCACCCCGTTGTGTTGTGACTTGATTTGTTCTATTGTGGTTTGCTTGATGCCACATGGTGATAGTAGATATTGGGGACTCTTGTTATACCTTTTTGTGATATTGTAGTATCTTACTTGTTGACGTCTGATACGAGGATAGCGTTCCATACGGCTTGTGTAGCCTCTTAATGATATTGTAGTATATTACTTGTTGACGTTGGTTACGAGGATAAAGTTCCATATGGCTTGTGTAGCCTCTTCATGATATTGTAGTATCTTACTTAATGACGTTTGATACGAGGATAATGTTCTATATGGCTTTGTAGCCTTTTCATGATATTGTTACCGTACCCAAGCTTAAAGTATGGATATTGATCTAATATGTCGACAACGAGACTACGCATACCGGGAGTGGATTTATATAAGTGTTGATAGGGCTTATAGTGTTATGACTTCCATGGCATGTTTGCCGCCATTTATTGCATTGATTTAGTAATTATGCATTCATACATTCATACGATGGAAAATGGTTTGGAATTGATTAATGAAAGACTTATGGTATCTATAAGAGAAATGTTTTAAATGGCTGATAGGAAATGGTTCCGGTAGATGGATATTATATGATTTGATTTGATAAAGATCCTCCGTGGGCAAAGATACGGAACGAGTGGTACATGAACTCTGCGGGTCCCCCAGGAGTTTTGCTGATGAAGATCCTCCGTGGCCAAAGATTCGGAGTCTCATTACTGTTGGGCAAAGATCCAAAATGCGTAGTACATGGACTTCGCGGGTCCCCCATGGGTTGCGCCACCGAGACGTCGATATTTCGTCCGGACATGTGTTGTCACGCCCCAATTTTTCGAGGGACGTGATGGGCACCCGACCTCGATTTAAGGCCGAGCGAACCCGCAGACCTTCACCACACACGTAAAAAAAATTTCCAATCAGACTAAAATGTAATACATACCAAATCAAATAAAGTCTGTAATCTGACAAAAATATATACACAGCACTGTACAACACGTCGGCCGATGAAGCCGCCCACACAACTGACATTTTATACCCACACCACTGTCTGCAAAGTCTCTAGTACCATCCAGAAGACATAACGTACATACTCGGATTTAAATGTGCTCCGGTAAGAATCGGAGCTCATCGAATCATACCGGAACATCTTTCAACTCGTCGTGGGTACCGCGCGGCATGAAACGGCAAATGTAATCCCCCCGAAGAACAAAGGGGGTCATACGAAAAATGTACCGAGTATAATCGTAAAAACTATAAACATAACATAACCAAAATTAGAGCTACGTAAATGGGGGATTTAACCATAATCCGCCTCAAGAATACGGGACGCGACAAGACCTTAGTTGTATCCGTAAGTACCCCCATACATACAAAATCGTACAATCAAAACAGAAGGCATACCGACGTACGTACGTACCCGTAACGAGCAAAGGTGCACGTATATCGTACGGATTGTAAATGCACGTACGTACGTAGGTATATGTACGAACTTAATCGAACCGGATAACGAGCGAGCGTAATGTCGACGCAATATCCTATGTACCGATACAAATTATGCGTAACGTACAAATGTCCGAGGCAACTCATATTACCGATATACGATCGTTCGTAACATACGTATCAATCCACTTGACGTATTATCGTGTCGAACGTATCGTACAACGTATGGTGATGGTCAAATCGTATCATATCGATACGTATCGCGCGTACGCAAAAATCCGTTACAAATCAAATTTATATGCATACAACGTACGGTATCGAAACAACATACCCATACCATACGTATCCCGCCCATAGGACGCGGTAACAGAAATCGAATCATATATCGAAATGATATAATCGTAACGCCGTAGCGTACATATATCGTAACCCCGCCCAGCCGAGTGTGGCGCGAACTCTTTAACCCGGCCCTCTACTTACTCATTGACCAAACATACACAGCTTAGTGATACTAACATGCTTATGTATAACATAAATCGAATCATAAACAGCACTCGAGATCGTGAGCGGAATTACCCAAGTACACATTATATCACAACTTATTAGCTCTAGGACATGCCATAAAAGAAAAGTAAGACTCACATACCTGTGCCGCCTTGCTAGCTACACTTGTTCATTCCCACTTGCTTATCTACATTCAAAAGGATCCACATGGTCATTAGATTCATCGACTTATGTTTGCCTTAATTTTTCATACGAGTTCGCTTATAAGTCGCCGAAATTTCGCAAGATTTCCCCTATAAGTACGGCATCCCCGAGATTTACACTCGCTAATTTATATCAACAACAATCCGGGAATTCAACCCGGCAAACTATCATCAATAATGCCAATTTTTAACCCAAAATACATTCTAACATTCTCAATCTTTTTCTTACTATTCCATTAGATTCCATTCAATTCATATAACTTTCAAACGATTCAATCCATATACTACTTTGTTCAACACTTTCCAATCTTAACAAAAACAATAGCAACTTAATTCCTTCCTTCAAACTCACAAACTATATCAACAACTCCATACATCAACAACATTATTTTCATCAAAAGAAGGAACCATATTCAAATTATGTTGGCTCCCAAAACAGCCCATAACCATTACAACTTCAACATGAATCATCAAATATTCATTCTCATCATAGAATCTACAACGACAACCAACCAAAATGCTATATAAAATTAGTTTACCATATTCTACCAAAAACAGTCCCTACACACGGCCAACATCAACATGTGTAATTTCATAAATTTCATTCATTTTCTACACATCACAACAACACACAAACATGTTACATTCAATTAATTCTCCATTCCCACACAACCACACACTCACGGCCTCAACACCCCTCACACGGCCACACACACACACACCATATTTCATGAACTTCACTCACTTACACATTCCACAACATCCACAAAACATGCAAAACACGTATAGAATAAGGTGGAATCATACCTTTTCCTTCCATTTCTTCACACGCTAGCATTGTTTCTTGCAAACAATTAGTTTTCTTTCTTCCAACAACCTCTCCCGTCGACGAGGGCTTTCCAAGGAGTTGAAAAGGTCAAGAACAAAATTTTTCCCATCCAATACCATAGGCCTGTCTGCCGCCCCTCCTAGCCGAGCACCTCTCTCTCTTTTTTTTCTTTCCTTTCTTTCTTGCTCTCTCTCTTCTCCAATTGTGAATACTCCTCTCTCTTATATATATAGTCATTTTACATGCATGTGAGGGCACATGCCCCTCCCTTCTCTAGATTTTTCTTTCTTTTCTTTTCATTTCTAGAATTTTTCTTTAAAAGATGACTTATATATATTTTTTTGTCATCCAATTTCCACACCTTTTCTCACATGGCCAATATGGCCCTTTTAGAATTTTTCTTGAATTCTTGTGAAATGACCATTTTGCCCCTAGCCTTTTTACAAAATTACCATAATGCCATTTTACAAATTTTCCTTTTTGCCCTCGCCTCTCTCAATATTTCCACACTAATAATATTTTTCAACGACTTACGCGTTACGACGAAAACCGAAAAATAACCTTGCCCTAAACGTTCCACCATTGTCTCAGAATATCCAAAGGCTCAAAATGCAAGGTGTAACATGTGTACACAGTATTGCATTGCATTCACATTTAGTACATTATTGCATTGCATCGCACTATGGCTTTTGTTGTGATGATCCGTGACATATTTGTGTTCTTTGGATTCGGATTGAATATATAGACTTGGCACATTTGGTGACGATGTGTACTTAGTTTCTCGATTTGTGTTTGACTTATACTTGTTAACTTATCCGCCTATCTTACCTTATTGTCCGATTATGTTAGTTTAACTTAGTCGGCCTATGATACCAACCAAGATTGTGTTTTGTACGACCTCGCATTTGTCGCATTCTTTTTATTAATGCAAAATTTCGGGTTGATCTACCTCCGTCCGTGGTTGATAGTCGCACCGAGAGCTGCCTAGAGTCTACAGGGCGAGCACGAGACGTCCGCCGCCTTGAAGATTCTTCTTTATTTATGTCTTATTTTCTTTCCAATACTTATTCGACTCTGATGTATTATTGATATTCTAGACTTCCAGTATTCTAGTTAGATGCTCCTATATGGATTAGACCGACTCGTGGTGTATTTTCCTTACTTCCGCATATTTTCTATATTATTGTCGTCGACTTACGTGATTTTATCTCTCCTTATTTAATTATTTCTTTTTATGTTTTTACTATTGTTGGGTTGAGGGTTCGCCTACCGAGTGAAAAAAAAGATAGGTGCCCGTTCCACTTAGCTAAATTGAGTCGTGACAAAGTTGCGTAAACGAACAACCCAGAAGTGGGTGAGATAATGAAGAAGAGGAGAGGTGAAATTGTTAAACTTTGGAAATTTCGTGTCGCTTGCATTATGAGTCAACTAACACAAGACTAAAGTGGATATGAAGCCCTTACAAAGTTAAGAAGGGTATTTGATTATTTTAAGAAACCATATGGGTTGCTCGAAGTTAAATGAATCGGTGGAAGTAAGTTCATTGAGGCATTGGAAACTTGAGTGATGTGTTGGGGAGATTTCATGTTATTTGAGTTATACATTACTTAGAGGGGGAGTTATAGGGCCCCTTATATGGTTAATTAAGTTTCATATAAGTTCCAAGAAGGTTCCCATAAGATCGAGAGATCAAACAAATCGAAAAGAATGCGTTTTCGCGAAAACTCTCGTGCTCAGGACCAATCACGCGGCCGCAAACTGAGTTTGTTGTGCAAACATATTGGCAGCAAACTCCTAAATATGGTTGGCCTCACTGCCCAACCTCCTCCCCATGGAGAGGAGGGGAGATGCGGCCACATATCCATTATGCATCTCCACCACAAATTGTCATGGGGAGGGGACTTTAAGACCCTTTTAAGTCCCAAAAGATCCCATTTTCATATCCACCTCCCACACTTATTTACCCACATTATTAGAGAGTTCTTGAAGGTTCCACAATATTCCAAACCCTTTCATACCATCAAGAGAGAAGATCAAACATCAAAAATTCCATATAAATCCATGGAAGATGATGGTTCTTGTTTCTCTTCAAAGTTGTGATGGACATGACCCTGGGAGAAGTTGAGTAAGGTAAATTTCTTCTCTTATAAGGTATGCTCTCCATCTTATTTATATGATTGAGTTGGTTTAGGGGTTTAGTAACTCTTGGAAAGGAAAATAATTAAAGTGGAGAAGTCACAAAGATGTTGAATCCTCCCCATGTTCTCCACCGACTACTTTAAGACCTTTTTAAGTCCCAAAAGATCCCATTTTCATATTCGGTTTAGAGAGTTTAGTAACTCTTGGAAAGGAAAAGAATTAAAGTGGAGAAGTCACAAAGTGTTGAATTGAAGTTGATGACTATGAGGTGAGTTTGAAAGGGGAAATTGAATTAATTTGAGATTAAATTGAATATAATTCCTTGATTATAGTATTGTGGATGTTATTATTGTTGTTTGGGAGTTGTGTTGGAGTCTAGTGGAAGTTAATAAAATAGGGGAAGTGCTGCCCAAATTTTGCTAGCTCGTTAATTACACTAGTTTGATCTTAAGAGTGTTTTCAAGACTTAACCTTAGTATGAATCCTCTTGAATGTAGATTTGCAAACTTGGGAGGAGAATGTTAAGTAATTAAGGAGGCGTAAAGGTATGTTAAGGATAACCCTTTCTTTCTAAAGGCGTGATTCTCTTATTGTGAACCCACACATGATATCTATAATATCCTATTTCCTAGAAATGCTAGAAACTCATAATTCTCAAGATTCTTATGAATTTGTTGATAAATGTTCTCTATGCTGATGACGGTAATGATGATGATGATCTCATAATAGAAATCGGAGGTTTACCGACCTTACGTCACTTCGATGGAGTTTTAAAGTTTTCTTTGGACTTTCATTTCTCGCTCATATAATATATATATATATATATCTCACCGAGTCACACCTGCGCTATAGTCGATCGGGTACGACACCTATTATGCATACCAGTGCAGTTGGGTACAGATAACACCGAGCCTTATTATAGCCGGGTACAGGGAAACACCGAGCCTTGTTATGACTGGGTATGAGGGACACCGATCCTACATGGCCGGATACGGTGTTACTAAGTATGTATGTATGATAACGTTTTCTTTAGAGAAATATTAAATATGCAAGACTACCGCCTTTGAGATATAATTTTATCTCTTCATCTCATGTTGTTCGCATTCTTTCATCATGCTATCATTCATGCCTTACATACTCAGTACATTATTCGTATTGACGTCCTTTTTGTTGTGGACGCAGCGTTCATGCCCGCAGGTAGACAGGGAGATGGACCAGACCCCTAGGCTGCTTCATCAGCGATTGCAAAAAAGTGCTCCATTTGATCCGGAGCTGCAGTTTAGTTGGTACTATTCTTTTGTGTACATACTTGGGCATGGCGGTGTCCTGTCCCGTCTTTATGATGTTACACACTCCTTGTAGAGGCTCGTAGACAAATATATATAGTTAGATGCTCCATAACCTTACCGATTCATATTTTGTATTTCATTTTTGGCAGCCTTATCACCTTGTACATATGGGAATAGTTGATGATGTTTATATAGACGTACATATGTTCGATGGAACTTGTGTCTCTTCAGTTTTTAGTAATTGCGAGTTAGCCATGCGGCTCACCTAGATATGATTATGAGATGTATGTTAAGAGCTGCTCAATAGGTTAGCTCCGGGCGCCCATCATGGCACTCTGGTTAGGTCGTAACGGTGCCATTCACTTAATAGGTTTAGGTATTTATTGCCCATTTCATTATTAGATCTCTCATTCACATATTTGGAGTTTGCGAGCTCGGCTAACGGTGGTTTTTGAGAGATTCTTCAAGTTTCGTCAAGTGGGTAAGTTCCTAATCACTCCCTTAGGACTATATCATCCAATATTATGGAAATTCATGCTAGAAATCATGATTTAGGAAGGGGAATTGTGGGTTTTGAAACCCTAACTTCAGAGACTAAGATTCTTTCAATTGAGCATGAAAATGATGATAGTTTTGATAGATTTTTTAGTTATAGACTCTATATATCTTGGGTAAACTGATTTTGGGATGAATTTCCTATTTTTCCCTTTGTGGGTTGGAATCCTATTTTGGGTGAGTTTTTGGGTTTGGATTTAAAGAATGCCATTATGGGCATCAATGGATTCGTGCTAAGAGATAAATACGGAACTTCTACTGCTTTGGTTTGTTGTCATCATCGACATCTCAAGCTCTCACCATGTGCTATGACATTAAATCCAGTTGATAAATCAACAGAAATAAGTTGCATTTATCCAAACTGCAGCTTCAAAGAATTTTGTGAATCCTCTGCAACTATGTAATCATGTAGCCTTGTTTTCCTTGTGTGCAGATCATGTATAGCTTCGTGTGTATCATCTATTACTTTCCTTCTCAGGACAGCTTTAGTTGAAGTTACAAAAAGCATTTCTATATTACAACCACCTGCATATTCGTACTGTCATCACAAAATATGCTGCGTTTTGTGACTACTATGTGTCTGAAGTCTACTTCCTAGAATCCTAGAATACTAATTAGACCATTCCAATAAAATTATGAAATTGACCTTTGGGGTTTAGAATGGGGTCTATGGGTTGACTTTTTGGACCCAGATCTTCTATAGGATAATATGGATATCGTTTGTCTCGTATTTTTACGCTTAATTTGTATTTGAGCATTGGATTATTTGGAGGCTCTATGGGAGGAAAAGGCTCTGCCGTGATTTGACTAGACTTTTTACCATGCATGTTGAGACTCTAAACTCTAACATAAGAGTTGTGGTTGATAAAACTAAACTAAATAATAGGGTGTAACGAGGTTAATAAGGGGTCCCGATACTCGTGCGGTGACGAGAACTTGTATTGGATACCGGTTACATGTTATGGGAATTTGTGCAATTTAAATTGTTTAATTGGTCTGAATGCCATGTTTTGGGCACTAGCTGGTAGATAGTATGATCCTATGGATATATGAGTGGGGTATGAAGCCCGTACTTTCTGTCTCTTTGATTGTGAGTCTGTCTTGTCTAATATGTGCTTGACTATCACTCCTAAACTTTTGTCAAAAATGGAAAAGAAGCTAAGATAATGACCTTATTGCGTAATTGGCAAAAGATAGGCCCTTTACAGTTTATAATGAATAAAGATAAGATCTTTTACTGTATCTATTGGTTTCTTGTCATTGTGCATGTTATAATCATGCCTTATTTTGTATCTCATGCATTATATATTTGAGGATACATATGTGTGTCTGAGGGGAAATGTTTCCGAATGGAGTGATGAAGTTATCTTGAGACAGAACCTTATTGTGTATAAGAGGCTAAAGGCGGGACCTTTGTGATTATAAGAACTTGAAAAACTGAATCTTGTGTGTATTTCGACTTCTTATTGTGATGTATGACATATCCATGCTTATTATATATCTCCTGCAAACTTATCATGACTAAAAGTAAGGTCCTTTATTGTATGTATTGGTTTCTTGTTGTTGAGCATATAATATTCATATTTATCATGGAATCTTATATGCATTGATGGAACTAATGAAAGGCCCGAAGGGAAATGATTCCGGACAAAGTCATCATGATTATGAGCTAATGGCCTAGTTGACAGGTATATGAGCCTAAAGGGCTGAGATATGACATGTGGAAAATCGTGATCCAAGTGTGCTACTAGAGCGGTCCGTGATTCGATGATTTTCTAGAGCGGTGGCATATGGACCTCGCAAGTCCCCCATGGGTCACTATTCGTTCATATTCATACGTGTGTATATCGGGTGATGGAAAGGCCTTGCATTGCATTGCATGGCATTACTTTCATTTGCACTTTATATTATATCACTCATTCTATCTCGTTGTTATTATTATGGTTTGAGTAAGTTGATTGCCTATTATGCCTTGACTGTGGTTTTGATTGCCTTTTTGGCTTGGGATGACTAACGAATTAAGGACCTAGGTGCTAATTTGATTTCTTGATAGACCAAGGACTTAGATGCTTATTTGGTTACCTGATGTGCTTATGGATTAGGAGCTTCACATGGGCTTAAACTGAGATTATTACGGCTTGATATATTATTATCATTATTGTGTACTAATGGCGGATAAGTGTGGAAGTTGTAATCGTAGGCCAGCCCTCGTCACCATTTTCGTTAGGGTCAGTTGATGATGTTGTTGAGTACATGTTGTTTCCCGTACTCACGCTACACTTGTTGCACTCTTTTCGTGTGCAAATTCTATTCCCATTATGGGTGGATTTCGAGATGATATTTACCTGTTTAAGGGTCATCTGGACGATTTGGCGCGAGCCATCAGTTGATCCCGTAGGCACTGGATCTTCTTCGGTTATCTTTATTGTTGTCTTTTATTTAGGACAACTTATGTACTTTCCAGATATATGCCTAGACATTATTTCATTTAGTCATTCTTGTACTAGTGACACTAGATTCGGGGATGGTTGTACCTCTATTTTCGTGTTTTATGAAAATAAGGATATCTAGTATTTGAAATAACTTGAATAATTTCTCTTTCTGCTTTAATTCCTTTATTAAACTGTTCTATCAGGTTGTGCATGGCTTACTAACTTGGTGGGAGTTAGTGCTTTCACGACTTATGAAATTGGGTCGTGATAAACTGGTATTAGAGCTTTAGGTTAATCGGTCTCACAAGTACAAGAACAATGTCTAGTAGAGTCTTGAGGATCGGTACGGACACGTCTATATTTATGTTTGAGAGACTATGGGACACTTAGGAAAATTCCACATTCCTTATTGTGCGTATTTGATTTTGGTATGGTCTAATCTTCATTGTTCCAATCTCTCACTAATGGTGAGGACACATTTTCAGGTTCGGGCATGAGCGGCGAAATGTGACGTCGCGTAGTATGGTATGAGGTGTGTCACTGTGATAAGGCCTTTGTTTTGGGTTGCATGTGATCGGCTTTCAGTTACTCGATGGAATGAAGGTGTATGAAAGGAATTCGAATGGATCATTCTTAGTTGTGGTATAGGGATTCGAATGGATCATTCTTAGTTGTGGTGTGAGCTTAAGTGATGGATGTGCTCACCTGGAAATTAGTGGTTATAGATGATTGACTCTTATGGGGATGATCGGATACAATCCCTTAGTAAAGGTCGGGTTTGCGGGTTTGCGAGATATCTCATTGATTTGATGGTAAGGGATCATTGTGAGCTACGACCCTTTTGTTTTTTGCGAGACTACTCTCCCTGTGAAGTGATTTCTTAAGGGATGTGAATTTATCGGTAAGTTTGACTACATCGTAGGCTTCTGGAAGAGTCAATAATCGATCAATAGGAATGAATCTAGCGAGGGATAGGTGTGAAGGTTTGACTACTTGGGATATACTTGTGGATAGTGTAAATGTGGTTTTGACTCAGAGGGTTCTACGATTAACGGTGAATCTTAACCAGTTCAAGCCACGGGGTATATTCAAGAGGGTTATTAGAGGGTCAGTGAATCAGTTTGAACAAAGAGTAGTGGATTCGCTAAAGGACTTTGGATACTTATTTTGGGTCGTTATACTCATGGGCTAGGATGGTAGAGTTTATAGTCTTTTAAAGGGGATTTTGGCAAGGAAACTAGTATGAGCTATATAAGGACGTTGGCAGGAATTCATGTGTAGTAGTAGTCAAGGATCGCCCTTCAGGTTATGGACTACTTTTTTGGTGATTGAGAGTTGCACCAGCGGGGATCAACTTCGTTGAATGACTGAGGTTGGTTGGTATTTTCTAGTTGAAGGATATGTTGAGGAATGGTATATGTGTTGCGTTGGAATTATAGGGGCTTTCAGTTTTAAGGGTCGAAGGCCAATGAAACTTTCGGACGCTCAGGATTGTGGTTTGCTACGACATCCATGATTAGCTTAGTTATTCTTAAAGAGTTATGGTATTTTGATCTACCCCACGAGTGGGTTTGGGTGACTCTTGGTTGGTATCGATAAAAGTGGTTTTTATGGGATATGGAAACAGAGGATTTAAGAAAAAAAACATCTTATTTATCAGCTTTGGAGGATTAAGGTTCATAAGACTTGAAATTGAAGCAGCATGACTATTTAAATCATGATCGGGATGTGGTGTCCTTATATTAGATCTTTCAGAAAGGGTTTAAAGTGACAGGTTGATTGAGGAATTATATGGATGATTTAACTTAGTGTGTGGCAAATGCCAGCAGAACTTTGTGTATGAGGGTTGATGAGAAGGCAACTGGTGCTACACCAATATAATTAATTTCATGGCATATTTGAATGGACGAGCGAGAATTGATCGTTAAGAAGGAATCTTTACGATCGGTAGTTTGAGTCATAATTTCGAGAAAAGACTATGTTCGCAGCAGTAGACAGTGTCAAAGTGTTGATGGTTAGATTAGTATGGTCGATTATTTCTAATATGGATGACCAGGGGTAACCGTGCGGGGTAAGGCTCATGGATTGTGAGATTGGTACTCTTAGATTTGCAAAAAGGCGTAAGTATTGCACTCGGGGATTTGCCGCTATGAAGGGTGAAGCTGGGGCCATAGGCCTTTCCTTGGAATGATCGGTTGATTTTACAAAATTGGTACAACAAGATAAACAATGTATTAGTGTGTATAGTATAATATTTGAAGGGTTAAGAGGATACCACGGTAGCGTTGACTCGGTGATTTCGGCCTACGTCGAGACGAGATCTGGTGGGAATTGAGAATTGTAAATTCAGCTTTGTATAAGATCAGTTGTTGATGGAGATGCTTAGAGTTGGCTCAGTACAAGCACAAATTATTTTTTGTTTTTTCTGGTCAGATAGAGTCGTGACTAGGACTCAGGGCATGTGACTACGTGATTTCTACGAGTTCTGGTAGTAAAAATGGTTTGGAAGATGAGGAGGAAGAAAAGTGAGATTGGAGTACATTGCGGGTGCAGTTTGACAGTGGGTTACGACTTCAGATAGAGGATTGTGGCTACTACGATGATAATTGTGGAATTGGCAGGTTGCTCAGAGTTTTGGTTATAATCAAGTCGGGTATCTCGAGTGGAACTGGTCAAATGTAAAAGGATTAGACTTTTGAGTTAATTCAGGAAGGTTTGATGGATTAAGTGAGCAAGAGAATTTCCATGGACTTCATAGTAAGATTTTCATGGTTGGTGGGAAATTTTGATGTCACCTGGTGTCACACCCTAATTTCCGACAGGGTGTGATGGGCACCCGACCCTTACTTAAGGCCGAGCGAACCCGCTGACTCTCGTGATACTCATAACCATACTGGGCCCACAAAGCATGACATAAGTACGTAATGAAAACTTTTTTTTTTTCGGAAAAAAAAACATGCCTTTCATCTTATCAAATCGAATAAAACCTGTACCGTATGAAATCTGTAGTCATAACAAAC